>NC_137780.1:16700820-16914858 GCF_963455305.1 Plecotus auritus
GGGAAGAGAGGGAGGGAGGGGAAGAGAGGAAAGAAGGGAAAGAGAGGGAGGGAGGGGAAGAGAGGGAGGGAGGGGAAGAGAGGGAGGGAGGGGAAGAGAGGGAGGGAGGGGAAGAGAGGGAGGGAGGGGAAGAGAGGAAAGAAGGGAAAGAGGGAGGGAGGGGAAGAGAGGGAGGGAGGGGAAGAGAGGGAGGCAGGGGAAGAGAGGGAGGGAGGGGAAGAGAGGAAAGAAGGGAAAGAGAGGGAGGGAGGGGAAGAGGGAGGGAGGGGAAGAGAGGGAGGGAGGGGAAGAGAGGGAGGGAGGGGAAGAGGGAGGGAGGGGAAGAGAGGAAAGAAGGGAAAGAGAGGGAGGGAGGGGAAGAGGGAGGGAGGGGAAGAGAGGAAAGAAGGGAAAGAGAGGGAGGGAGGGGAAGAGGGAGGGAGGGGAAGAGAGGGAGGGAGGGGAAGAGAGGGAGGGAGGGGAAGAGAGGGAGGGAGGGGAAGAGAGGGAGGGAGGGGAAGCGGGAGGGAGGGTAAGAGAGGAAAGAAGGGAAAGAGAGGGAGGGAGGGGAAGAGGGAGGGAGGGGAAGAGAGGCAAGAAGGGAAAGAGAGGGAGGGAGGGGAAGAGGGAGGGAGGGGAAGAGAGGGAGGGAGGGGAAGAGAGGGAGGGAGGGGAAGAGAGGGAGGGAGGGAAGAGGGAGGGAGGGGAAGAGAGGGAGGGAGGGGAAGAGAGGGAGGGAGGGGAAGAGGGAGGGAGGGGAAGAGAGGAAAGAAGGGAAAGAGAGGGAGGGAGGGGAAGAGGGAGGGAGGGGAAGAGAGGAAAGAAGGGAAAGAGAGGGAGGGAGGGGAAGAGGGAGGGAGGGGAAGAGAGGGAGGGAGGGGAAGAGAGGGAGGGAGGGGAAGAGAGGGAGGGAGGGGAAGAGGGAGGGAGGGGAAGAGAGGGAGGGAGGGGAAGAGGGAGGGGGAGGGGAAGAGGGAGGGAGGGGAAGAGGGAGGGAGGGGAAGAGAGGGAGGGAGGGGAAGAGAGGGAGGAGGGGAAGAGGGAGGGAGGGGAAGAGGGAGGGGGAGGGGAAGAGGGAGGGGGAGGGGAAGAGAGGGAGGAAGGGAAGAGGGAGGGAGGGGAAGAGAGGGAGGGGGAGGGGAAGAGGGAGGGGGAGGGGAAGAGAGGGAGGAAGGGAAGAGGGAGGGAGGGGAAGAGAGGGAGGGGGGAGGGGAAGAGGGAGGAGGGAAGAGGGAGGGAGGGGAGAGAGGGAGGGGGAGGGGAAGAGGGAGGGAGGGGAAGAGAGGGAGGGAGGGGAAGAGAGGGAGGGGAGGGGGAGAGGGGGAGGGGTTGAGAGGGAGGGAGGGGAGTGAGGGAGGGAGGGGAGTGGGAGGGAGGGGAGAGGGTGGAGGGGTTGTGGGTGGGTGGGGAGTGGGTGGGGGGTTGAGGGAGGGTGGGATGAGGGTGGGAGGGGAGTGGGAGGTGGGAGGTGGTTGTGGGAGGGTGGGAGGAGGGTGGGAGGGAGGGGAGAGTGGGTGGGTGGGGAGGGTGGGTGGGAGGGGTTGGGGAGGGGGGAGGGAGGGAGGGGAAGAGAGGGAGGGAGGGAAGAGGGAGGGAGGGGAAGAGGAGGGAGGGGGAAGAGAGGGAGGGAGGGGAAGAGGGAGGGGGAGGGAGACAACAATGGAGAGAGAAACTTCAATCAGGTGAGCCCCACTGGGATCAACCTGGCCACCTTTTGGTGTGTGCCATGCTGCCCCGAGAGAGCCACTGGCCAGGGCTCGCTACACTGTAACGGACACTGAGCACAGAGGAGCCAGCGCTTACTAAAGGCTCACTGTGTGCCAGGCAGGTTATGTTCTAGGTGCTTTCCATGCTCTCACACAGCCAGTCTTCACAGCAGCCAAGGAATGGGCCCCATTTTATCCCCATCCTACAGGAAGGAAGCTCAAGGCCAAGGAGCTGGTCGTGCATTCCAGGGCTGGTGGCCCCACCCTCATAGAAGGCTTCTCACACCGTCTCATTCCTTCTTTTCAGATGAGGCAGCCTCCCACCTGGATTTCTACAGTGTCTGGTACACAAGGCGCTCCTTAAATGTATGCGGAGCTGAATTGCCATTGGATGTAGAAGGTGTAATTTACCTTCACTGATTCATCAGTAAAACATGCGGAGTGTCTCGGTGCTTCCCGTCCTGTGTTAGGGACTGTGGGAGTCCAGGGACATGGCCTTTGTCCTCCAGGTACACGCACTGTAGGAGCAAAAAATAATTACCACTCCTAAATGGCACTGCATTACTAGGAAAGGCAAACTCGCCCAGCCGGGGGGGGCTCATGGTTGAGTGTCAGCCTATGAACCAGAGGGTCATGGTTTGATTACAGCAGGGCACATGGCCGGCGGGCATGCGGGAGGAAGCTAATCAATGATGCTCTCTCATCATTGATGTTTCTATTCCCTTCCTGTTTCTGAAATCCATAAAAACATTATTATTTTTTTAAAAGACTACTGAACCTTGGCAGGGTAGCTTCGTTGGTTAGAGCATGGTCCGCGTAAGCAAGGTTGTGGGTTCAATCCCCAGTCAGGGCACATATAAGACTCAACCAACGAATGCATAAATAAGTGAAACAAATGAATGTTTCTCTCTGTCTCCGTTCCTCTCTTTCTAAATCCAACCAATAAAAAGACTAATTGCAAAGTTTTTCAAGTACTGATTATTAATTCGCCAGATAAAGCAGGAAACATGTAATCAACCCCCATCGCTGTCTGGCGATGTAACAATATTTCACAGAACAGATGAAAATGTGGAGAGAACAAAGGGAAAGGTTGATTTTAGGGAAGAAACTTCAGAAAGTATTTCAGAAATGGTAATAGTTCTTTTTTAAAATTTTTTGTCTTTATTGATTAAGGTATTACATATGTGTCCTTATCCCCCCATTGCCCCCCAGCCCCCCACTAATGCCCTCAACCCCCAGGTGTCTGTGTCCACTGGTTAGGCTTATATGCATGCATACAAGTCCTTTGGTTGATCTCTCCCCCTTACCCCCACCCTCCCCTGCCTTCCCTCTGAGCTTTGACCATCTGATCGATGCTTCTCTGTCTCTAGATCTGTTTTTGTTCATCAGTTTATGTTGATCATTATATCCCACAAATGAATGAGACCATGTGATATTTATCTTTCTCCGACTGGCTTATTTTGCTTAGCATAATGCTCTCCAGTTCCATCCATGCTGTTGCAAATGGTAAGAATCCTTTCTTTTTTACTGCAGCATAGTATTCCATTGTGTAGATGTACCAGTTTTTAAAAAATCTTTATTGTTCAGATTATTACAGATGTTCCTTTCCCCCCCCATAGTTCCCCTCCACCCAGTTCCCACCCCACCCAGGTCTTCCCCCCGCTCCCCGCACTGTCCTCGTCCATAAGTGTAAGATCTTTGTCCAATCTCTTCCCGCACCCCCACACCCCCTTCCCCCCGAGAATTGTCAGTCCGCTCCCTTTCCATGCCTCTGATTCTATTACATTCACCAGTTTATTCTGTTCATCAGATTTTTGCCTAGTGGGTTTCTGACAGTGTGCTACAGTATGCGTACAGCTCTTTAGCAGGGATTTCCCGCATTGTACAAAAACCTTTCTACACTCTTTCCTCACCTTGAGAGATGATTGCCACTTGTTTTCCAAGTATCTTGTAAACTCTACTGCTGCTGTTCAGCGAATTCCTGGTGGTTTCTGACGCTGCGCTACACTGTGCTTCTGCTCTTTAGCAGGGATTTTCCCGCATTGTCAAACATTTACCCTTCCCCACATTTAGAACTGACTTCCACTAGAAAGGTTTTGGTACAAGGCAGGGAACTCCCTGCTGAAGAGCAGTGAGCACACTAGAGCACCGTGTAAGAAACCACTAGGAATGCATGGAAAAGCAGCAGTAAAGTGCACAAAATGGTTAGAAAACGAGTGGAAATCACTTCTAAACGTGAGGAAAGATTATAGAAAGGCGTTTGTACAATGAGGGGAAATCACTGCTAAAGAGCAGTAAGCAAACTACAGCACAGGGTCACAAACCACAAGGTATTAGCTGAAAACCAGCCGTAAGGTGTACGAAATAGTTGAAAGGAAGTGGAAATTACTTCCAAACGTGAGGAAAGAATGTAAATTTGTTGGACAATGCAGGGAAATCAGTGCTAAAGAGCAGGAAGCACACTATAGCACAGTGTTAGAAACCACTACGAATTTACTGAAAAGCAGCAGTAAACTGTACAAAACAGTAAACAGCAGAGTGTATGAAATAGTAAGAAAACCAGTGGAAGTCACTTCTAAATGTGAGGAAAGATTGTAGAAAGCGGTTTGTACAATGCGGGGCAATCCCCGCTAAAGAGCAGTGAGCACACTATAGCACAGGGTCACAAACCACAAGGAATTCACTGAAAAGCAGCAGTAAGGTTTACAAAAGGGTTAGAAAACATGTGCTATCACCTCTCAGCATGAGGAAGGAGTGTAGAAAGGTGTTTGTGCAAAGCGGGCAAATCCCTGCTGAAGAGCAGTAAGCACAGTATAGCACAGCTTTAGAAACCACTAGGAATGCATGAAAATCAGCAGTAAACTGTAACAAATAGTTAGGAAACAGGTGGAAATCACCTCTCAACCTGAGGATAGAGTGTACAATTTGTTTGACAATGCGGGCAAATCCCTGCTAAAGAGCAGTAAGCACACTATAGCACACTACTATAGAAACCACTATCAACTCACTGAAAAGAAGCAGTAAGCTGTACACAATAGTCAACAAGTGGAAATCACTTCTAAACGTGAGGAAAGCGTGTAGAAAGGTGTTTGAGAGAACTTGGGAATCACTGCTAAAGAGCAGTACACTGTAGAAAAGTGTTTGATGCCACTTAGAATTCACTTCTATATTGCTGGAACCTGTATAAATGTGCTTGAAAACACTTGGAAATCACTGACAAACACCAGTAAAGAGGGTACTACTTCACTTGGGAGTCACTGCTAAAGAGCAGAACACTGTAGAACACTGTTTGAAACCACTTGGAATTCACGTCTAAAAGACACCTACTGGTGTAAAAGTTTTTGAAAACCCTGATCAATATCAAGAAATGGTGTAACACAGCGTTTGACAAATCTCAGGAATCATGGCTAAAGAACAGTACACTGTGGATCAGTGTTTGAAACCACTTGGAATTCACTTCTATATATCTGGAAACTATATAAATAATGTTCTTGGAAATCACTGATCAACTTGAGGAAACAGTATAGAACAGAGTTTGACAAAAGGTGGAAATCACTGCGAAAATCAGTGTCTGAAACCACTTGGAATTCACTTCTAAGGGGCTGAAAACAGGGTAATGTGTTTGAAAACAGTTAGAAATCACTGATCAACATCAGGAAGCAGTGCAGAACAGTGTTGGAGGAAACTTAGAAATCAGTGTTCTAGACCAATACACTGTAGAACAGTGTTTGACACCACTTGGAATTCAATTCTAAATGGCTAACAACTGTATAAAACTGTTTGAAACACTTGGAAATCACTGTTCAACACGAGGAAACAGTGTAGAACAGGGTTTGAGAGAACTTGGGAATCGCTGCTAAACAGCAGTACACTGTACAAAAGTGTTTGATACCATTTAGAATTCACTTCTATATACCTGGAACCTATATAAATGCGCTTGAGAACACTTGGAGATCACTGATCAACATCAGAAAAGAATGTACTACTTCGTTTGACAAAACTTGGGAGTCACTGCAAAAGAGCAGTACACTGTGGATCAGTGTTTGAAACCACTTGGAATTCACTTCCAAAAGACAGGAAATGGTATAAACGTGGTTGAAAACACTTGGAAAACACTGATCAATATCAAGAAACAGTGTACCACAGCCTTTGACAAAACCGGGAAATCACTGCTAAAGAGCAGTACACTGTACAAAAGTGTTTGATACCATTTGGAATTCACTTCTATATACCTGGAACCTGTATAAGTGTGCTTGAGAACACTTGGAGATCACTGTTCAACATCAGGAAACAGTGTACTACATAGTTTGACAAAACTTGGGAGTCACTGCTAAAGAGCAGCACACTGTGGATCAGTGTTTGAAACCACTTGGGATTCACTTCTAAATGGCTGGAGACTTTGTAAAAGTGTTTGGAAACATTTGTAAATCACTGATCACCATGAGATAAAGTGTAGAACAGCTTTTATCAAAACTTGGAAATCAATGCTAAAGAGCAGTACACTGTAGAACAGTGTTTGACACCACTTGGAATTCACTTCTAAATGTGCAGAATCTGTATATAAATGTTTGAAAAATACCTAGAAATCACTGATCAACATCAGGAAACAGTGTAGAACAGCGTTTGACAGAACTTGGGGATCACAGCTAAAGATCAGTACACTGTAGAACAGTGTTTGAAACCACTTGGAATTCACTTCTAAAAGACAGGAAATGGTGTAAAAGTGTTTGAAAACACTTGGTAAGCACTGAAAAATATCAAGAAATAGTGTAGAACAGCGTTTGCCAAAACTTGGAAATCACTGTTCTAGAGCAGTACACTGATATAATTTGGAATTCACTTCGAAATGGCTGGATACTGTATAAAAGTGTTTGAAAACACTTGGAAATCACTGCTCAGCATCAGGAAATGGTGTAGAACAGCTTGTAACAAAACATGGAAATCACTGGTAAACAGTGGTACACTGTAGAACAGTGTTTGAGGAAACTTAGAAATCAGTGTTCTAGACCAATACACTGTAGAACAGTGTTTGAAACCATTGGGATTCACTTCGATATGACTGGAAACTGTTTTCCAAGTATTCATGGTTTCACAGCTTAACATGTAAGTCATTTATCTATGTTGAGCTTATTCTTATATATGGCATAAGTTAAATTTGTGGTTTCCTTCCTTCCTTCCTTCCTTCCTTCCTTCCTTCCTTCCTTCCTTCCTTTCTTTCTTTCTTTCTTTCTTTCTTTCTTTCTTTCTTTCTTTCTTTCTTTCTTTCTTTTTCTTTCTTTCTTGTTTCTTTCTTTCTTTCTTTCTTTCTTTCTTTCTTTCTTTCTTTCTTTCTTTCTTGTTTCTTTCTTTCTTTCTTTCTTTCTTTCTTTCTTTCTTTCTTTCTTTCTTTCTCCTCCCTCCCTCCCTCCTTCCCTCCCTCCTTCCTTCCTTCCTTCCTTTCTTTCTTTCTCTCTCCTTCCTCCCTCCCTCCCTTCCTTCTTTCTCTTTCTTTCTTTCTTTCTTTCTTTCTTTCTTTCTTTCTTTCTTTCTTCTTTCTTTCTTTCTTTCTTTCTTTCTTTCTTTCTTTCTTTCTTTCTTTCTCCTTCCTCCCCTCCCTCCTTCCCTCCCTCCCTTCTTCCTTCCTTCCTTCCTTCCTTCCTTCCTTCCTTCCTTCCTTCCTTCCTTCCTTCCTTTCTTCCTTCCTTCCTTCCTTCCTTCCTTCCTTCCTTCCTTCCTCTTTCTCCTCTTTCTTTCTTTCTTTCTTTCTTTCTTTCTTTCTTTCTTTCTTTCTTTCTTTCTTTCTTCCTCTCTCTCTCTCTCTCTCTCTCCTTTCTTTCTTTCTTCTTTCTTTCCCACACACCTGTCCTATTTTCTCAACACCATTTATTGAAGAGGCTGTCTTTACTCCATTGTATGCTCTCACCTTCTTTGTCAAATATTGAGTGTAATGGCTTCATTTGATTTCTGGGTTCTCTGTTCTCTTCCACTGATCTACTAGTATATGAGTGTTCTTATGCTAGTACCAGGATGTTTTGAGTACAGCGGCTCTGTAGTATAACTTGATACATGGCATTTTGATCCCTCCAAATTTGTTCTTCTTTCTGAAGATTACTGCAGCTATTTGGGTCTTTTCTGATTTCATATAATTTTTTGGACTGTTCGTTCTACACGTTTGAAATATGCTATTGGTATTTTAATAGGGATTGTTTTGAATCTATAGGTTCCTTTGAGTAGTATGGACATTTTAATGATGTTGATTCTACCAATCCATGAACACTATATTCTTCCACTTGTTCATATCTTCTTCTATCACTTTTTTCAATGCCCTGTAGTTTTCTGAGTATAGGTCTTTTACCTCCTCAGTTAAGGTTTTACCTATGTATCTTAATTTTTCTGTTTCAATGATAAATGGGATTTGTGTGTGTGTTTTTTTCATTTTTCTTTTTGAGAATTCATTATTGGTGTACGAAATGTCACTGATTTCTGGGTGTTAATTTTGTATCCTGCTACATTACCAAATTCATGTGTTAAGTCTAGAAGATTATTAGGGGAGTCTTCAGTGTTTTCTATGTACAAATGCATGTCATCTGTGAATAATGACATTTTTACTTTCTCTTTTCCAATTTTGATGCCTTTTATTTTTTCTTCTTGTCTGATCGCTGTGCCTAGGACTTCCAGTACTATGTTTAATAAGAGTGGTGAAACCAGACATCTCTGTCTTGATCCTGTTCTTAGGGGAAATGGTTTTAGTTTGTGCCCATTGAGGATGATGTTGACTGTAGGTTTTACATATATGGCCTTTATTATGTTGAAGTATGATCACTCTATTCCCACTTTGCTGAGAGTTGTTTTTCAACAAAGGGTGTTGGATTTTGTTGAATGCTTTTTCTGGATCAATTAATATGATCATGAGATTTTTGTCTTCCAATTTGTTTATGTGATGTATCACATTTATTGATTTGCAAATATTGTACCGGTGTTGCACCCTAGGATAAATCCCACTTGGTCATGGTGTATGATTTTATTGGCCTCTAATTCTCTTTCTTTTTAGTGTTTTTATCTGGTTTTGGAATTAGGCTAATAGTAGCTCATAAAATACCTTGGAAATGTTCCTTCATCTTGGAATTTTTTGGAACAGTTTGAAGAGAATAGGTGTTAGTTCTTCTTTGAATGTTTGGGAAAATTCCCCTGTGAACCAGTCTGGACCAGGGCTTTTGTTTTCTGGGACTTTAAAAAAAATTATTACATCCTCAATTTCATCAGTAGTTATGGGCCTATTAGATATTTTGATGCTTTCTAAGTTTTGGAAGATTGTGTTTTTCTAGAAATATCTACATTTCTTCCAGCTTGTCCAGCTTGTTAGGATGTTGTTGTTCATAGTGGGTTCTTTTATTTATTTATTTTTAAAATTTCTTTATTGATCAAGGTATTACATATGTGTTCTTATTCCCCCGTTACCCCCCACCTCCCATTCATGACCCCACCCCCCTGTTGTCTGTGTCCATTGATTAGGCTTATATGCATGCATATAAGTCCTTTGGTTCATTTCTCCCCCTTACTCCCACTGTCCCCTATCTTCCCTGAGGTTTGACGTTCTGATTGATGTTTCTCTGTCTCTGGATCTATTTTTGTTCATCAGTTTATGTTGTTCATTAAATTCCACAAATGAGTGAGATCATGTGAGATTTATCTTTCTCTGCCTGGCTTATTTTACTTAGCATAATGCTCTCCATCTCCATCCATGTTGTTGCAAATGGTAAGAACTCCTTTTTTACCGCAGCGTAGTATTCCATTGTGTAGATGTACCACAGTTTTCTAATCCACTCATCTGCTTATGGGCACTTAGGCTGTTTCCAAATCTTAGCTATGGTGAATTGTGCTGCTATGAACATAGGGGTGCATATGTCCTTTCTGATGGGTGTTTCTAGTTTTTTGGGATATATTCCTAGAAGTGGGATCACTGGGTCAAATGGGAGTTCCATTTTTAGTTTTTTGAGGAAACTCCATACTGTTCTTCACAGTGGCTGCCCCAGTCTGCATTCCCACCAGCAGTGCACGAGGGTTCCTTTTTCTCCGCATCCTCGCCAGCACTTGTCATTTGTTGACTTGTTGATAATAGCCATTCTGACAGGTGTGAGATGGTACTGCATTGTTGTTTTGATTTGCATCTCTCTGATGATTAGTGACTTTGAGCAGGTTTTCATATGTCTCTTGGCCTTCCTTCTGTCTTCTTTGGAAAAGTGTCTATTTAGATCAGTTGCCCATTTTTTGATTGGGTTATCTTCTTTTTGTTAAGCTGCATGAGTTCCCTGTAAATGTTGGAGATTAAACCCTTATTGTTGATATCATTGGCAAATATGTTCGCCCATGCAGTGGGTTTTCTTGTTGTTTTATTGATAGTTTCCTTTGCTGTGCAAAAGCTTTTTATTTTGATGTAGTCCCATTTGTTTATTTTCTCTTTAGTTTCAATTGCCCTAGGAGCAGTATCAGTGAAGAAATTGCTTTGGCATATGTCAGAGATTTTTCTGGCAGTGGATTCCTCTAGTATTTTTATGGTTTCCTGTCGTATGTTTAAGTCCTTGATCCATTTTGAGTTTATTTTTGTGTATGGTGTAAGTTGGTGGTCTAGTTTCATTTTTTTGCATGTAACTGTCCGATTTTCCCAACACCATTTATTGAAGAGACTGTCTTGACTCCATTGTATGTTCATGCCTCCTTTGTCAAATATTAATTGAGCATACTGATTTGGGTAGATTTCTGGGTTCTCTATTCTATTCCATTGATCTATATGTCTGTTCTTGTGCCAGTACCAGGCAGTTTTGAGAACAGTGGCTTTGTAATACAGCTTGAAATCTGGTATTGAGATCCCACCTACTTTGTTCTTTCTCAGGATTGCTTTAGCTATTCGGGGTCTTTTTTTATTCCAGTTGAATTTTTGGAAAGTTCGTTCTAGGTCTGTGAAATATGCCATTGGTATTTTAATGGGAAGTGCATTGAATCTATAGATTGCTTTGGGTAGTATGGACATTTTAATGATGTTGATTCTACCAATCCATGTTCTTCCATCTGTTTACGTCTTCCTCTATCTCTTTTTTCAGTGTCCTGTAGTTTTCCGCGTATAGGTCTTTTACCTCCTTGGTTAAGTTTATTCCTAGGTATCTTAATTTTTTTGGTGCGATGGTAAATGGGATTGCTTTTTTAGTCTCTCTTTCTGTAAGTTCACTATTGGTGTATAGAAATGCCATAGGTTTCTTTTGTATCCTGCTACATTGCCTAATTCATTTATTAAGTCTGTGAGTTTTTTGATGGAGTCTTTCGGGTTTTTTATGTACAATAGCGTGTCATCTGCAAATAAGGACAGCTTTACTTCTTCTTTTCCAATTTGGATGCCTTTTATTTCTTCTTCTTGTCTAATTGCAATGGCTAATACTTCCAGTACTATATCAAACAGGAGTGGTGAGAGTGGGCATCCCTGTCTTGTTCCTGTTCTTAGGGGAAATGGTTTTAGTTTTTGCCCATGGAGTATGATGTTAGCTGTGGGTTTATCATATATAGCTTTTATTATGTTGAGTATGATCCTTCAATTCCCACCTTGTTGAGAGTTTTTAATCAAGAAAGGGTGTTAGATTTTGTCAAATGCTTTTTCTGCATCAATTGATATGACTATGTGATTTTTATCTCTCAATTTGTTTATGTGAGGTATCACGTTAATTGATTTGCAGATATTGTACCATCCTTACATTCCTGGGATAAATCTTACTTGGTCATGATGTATGATCTTTCTGATGTACTGCTGGATCCGATTTGCGATAATTTTGTTGAGGATTTTGGCATCTACGTTCATGAGGGATATTGGCCTGTAATTCTCTTTCATTGTGTTGTCTTTATCTGTTTTTGGTATTAGGGTGATGCTGGATTCATAAAAGGAGCTTGGAAGTGTTCCTTCCTCTTGAATTTTTTGAAACAGTCTGAGGAGGATAGGTTTTAGTTCTTCCTTGAATGTTTGGTAAAACTCTCCTGTGAAGCCGTCTGGCCCCGGGCTTTTGTTTGCCGGAGATTTTGATGACTGCTTCAATTTCTTCCATAGTTACTGGCATATTGAGCTGTTTAGATTCTTCCTGATTGAGTTTTGGAAGGTTATATTTTTCTAGGAATATGTCCATTTCCTCCAGGTTGTCCAGTTTGTTGGAATAGAGTTGTTCATAGTATTTTTAAACAATCCTTTGTATTTCTGTGGGGTCTGTTGTTACTTCATCTCTTTCATTTCTGATTTTGTTTATTTGGGTCCTGTCTCTTTGCTTCTTGGTGAGCCTGGCTAGAGGTTCATCAATCTTGTTTATCCTTTCAAAGAACCAACTCTTGGTTTTGTTGATCTTTTGTATTGTTTCTTTGGTCTCTATGTCGTTTATCTCCGCTCTGATCTTTATTCTTTCCTTCCTTCTGCTTACACTGGGCTTTTCTTGTTGCTCTCTTTCTAACTCTTTGAGTTGTAGGGTTAAGTAATTTATTACCATTGTTTCTTGTTTTTTGCAGTAGGCTTGTAGAGCTATGAACTTCCCTCTCAAGACTGCTTTCGCTGTGTCCCATAGATTTTGGATTGTTGTGTTTTCATTGTCATTTGTTGCCATGATGTTTTTTATGTCTTCTTCTATCTCTCTGGTAACCCAGTCATTGTTTAATAGCATGCTGTTTAGTCTCCATGTGTTTGATTTTTCTGGATTGTTTTTATTGTATTGATTTCCAGTTTTATGCCACTGTGATGCTTGATATTATGCTTGATATGATTTCTATCTTCTTGAATTTGAAGAGACTTTGCCTGTGACCCAACATATGGTCTATTTTTTAAAATGACCCATGTGCACTTGAGAAGAATGTATATTCTGTGGCTTTGGGGTGAAATGTTCTGAAGATGTCAATTAATTCCATCTGGTCTAGTGAGTCATTTAGGATTGATGTTTCTTTGCTGATTTTTTGTTTAGAGGATTTGTCCAATGGTGATAGTGGGGTATTAAAGTCTCTTACTATGATTGTATTGCTGTCAATCTCTCCCTTGATATCCTCCAGGAGATTTTTTATGTATTTGGGTGCTCCTGTATTGGGTGCGTATATGTTTACCAGAGTTATTTCTTCTTGTTGGATTGCTCCCTTTAGTATTATGAAGTGGCCTTCCTTATCTCTTGTTATGTCCTTCACTTTGAGATCTAATTTGTCAGATACAAGTATTGCTACGCCAGCTTTTTTTTCATTTCCATTCGCCTGGAAGACCTTTTTCCATCCCTTCACCCTCAGTCTGTGTGCATCTTTTTTTCTGAGGTTGGTTTCTTGTAGACAGCAGATATATGGGTCTTGTTTTCTTATCCAATCCATTACCCTATGTCTTTTGATTGGGGCATTTAATCCATTTACATTTCAAGTTATTATTGATAGGTACTTATTTGTCACCATTTTTATTCTTTACCCCTGTGTTCCTTCTTAACTTCCTATTTCTTTTTTTTTTTTTTACAGCAGACCCTTTAGCATTTCTTGCATTGCTGGTTTGGTGGCAATAAATTCCCTTAGTCCTTTTTTGTCTGTGAAGCTCCTGATTTCACCTTCAATTTTGATTGATAGCCTTGCTGGGTACAGTAGTCTTGGATTCAGACCCTTCCTTTGGATGACTTTGTATATTTCATTCCATTCCCTTCTGGCTTGATGAGTTTCTGTTGAGAAATCAGTTGCTAATCTGATGGGGGTTCCTTTGTAGGTAACTTTCTGTCTCTCGCTTGCCGCTTTTAAGATTCTTATTTTGTCATTTGTGTTTGCCAATTTAATTATAATGTGCCTTGGTGTCAGTCTTTTGGGGTTCATTTTGCTTGGGACTCTGTGAACTTCTTGGATTTGTGTGGGTTTTTTCTTCCCTATATCAGGGAAGTTTTCTGTCATTATTTCTTCAAACAGGTTTTCTATTCCTTGCTCAGTTTTCTTTCCTTCTGGAACCCCTATTATGCTGATGTTGTTTTGTTTCGTGTTGTCCCAAAGTTCCTTTAGGCTCTCCTCCTGCTTTTTAATTTTTTTTTTTCCAGAAGCTGCTCTACTTGGGTACTTTTCCCCATCTTGTCTTCTAGCTCACTGATGCGGTCCTCTGCTTCTTCTAGTCTACTCTTGATGCTTTCTATTGAGTTCTTTACAGCAGTGATGCCATTTTTCATTTCTTCTTGGTTCTTCTTCATTTCCTCTTGGTTCTTACTCATATTGTCAAATTTGTTTTCCATTCTTTTCAGCCACCTTATGACCATTTCTCTGAATTCTTTCTCTGGAAGGTTACTTGCCTCCATTTTGTTTACTTCCTTTTCTGGTGATGCCTGCTTTTCTTTCATATGCGGGCTGTTTTATTGTCTCCCCATGGTCTCTCTTCTCCGGTTGTCTGGTTATGTAGTTCTCTCTCTCCTGCGTTGATTTAAAGGCACAAAATACAACACAACCAGGTACAACACACAAGGCACTGAACAGAATTGTATTCATGATATTAATAACCTCCAATAAAGGTGACCACCAGAGAAAGGCAAATTAGGGAATAGGAGAGAAAGAAGAAGAGGAAAAAGAAAGAAAGAAAGAAAGAAAGGAGTGTCAAAATGAAATTTGGAAAAGGAAAAAAAGTAAGAGAGACAAGAAAGAGACTAACAGAGAAAGGGGAGCAAACTATATATACGGGGAGAAAACTCCAATAGAACAACCACTAATCCCAGCAAATGCCAGCAACAAGTACCTGGGGATTAATACAAACTACAACACCAACTAATATCAAGTGAGGCAAGGGAAAACAGAAGCAAAAAACAAACAAAAACAAAGAAACTAACAAACAAACAAAAAAAGAATAATCAAAACTATATCACAACAAAGCATAAAAATTTGATATAATCAACATTCAAGCAAAGAACAACAAAAGGACAGAGAGAAAGACAAGTTTTGGATAGTTAAGACAGTGAAGAGAGAGGTGTATATGGACTTGGAGCAGGGGATTGTAGATTAGATACATAAGTAGGGTGAAATTTTATCAGGGGGTAAACAGAAAGAATAGGGAAAATCTAAAGCAGGAAAGGGGTAAGATAAACAGGACACCAAAAGGGGAAAGGTTATGAAGAGAGTGATGCCATAAAGGTATAGTTGAGATAGAGTAAAATGATGCTAAAGGAAAGATGAAACTAGAATGTAGAACACTAATCCCAAAGTAAAATAAAGAGAAAATAAAATAATACTTAAAAAAAGGTCAAATAGTAGTAGTAATGATACTGATTGAAAATAAAAATGTAATAATTAAAAAGGTAAAATCAAGTGAGGAAAAAAGAAAAAAAATAGTTTCTTGAGTAAAAGATGCAAAAAATGAAAATAAAATAATAAAAATAAAAAAAAATGTGCAGTAGTGAAGGTCATTCACTTCCTCTATTGTTCTGTTTGGCACACCTGTTTCTCAGTCCGGACAGTATTGCTGTTCCCTGCATTCCACTGCTCCTCAGTGTTGTAAGCCAGTCCTGATTTTTAAGCAGGCGGTGTGTCTTAATTTTTCGTATTCCTTTATTTTTGATTACACAAGAGTCAATTTGTGATTCAGCCCCTGGGTGGCAGTGTTTCTGGATTCACCTCCGGATCTCTTTGGCCTCTCTAGCCTGTATTGACATCCTTTTTCCCTGTGGCACTCAATACGGGTTTGTGGGAGTGGGCTGCCTCAGAGCTGGCTCTCCGATGGTCACTCCCTGCTCTGATCCCCAGGTTCCAGAAAAACACTTTCCCCTGCAGTCTCCCAGGGTGTCCCCAACTGGGTAATCCTATGTATTGGGCTTAGCAATCAGAAGCAAGGATTTCAAGAGGAAAAAGCCCAAGTGTGCGAACAATGGGTCTGCACGCAAGTCTAAGCAGCCGGCACATCTTTGCAATTCTTAGGCTGTCCCTGCACGTCAGATCAAAATGGGTTGCTTTTTAGAGATCCCTTCTGTTAGCAGCTCTGAGGACCCCCTTCCACATTCTCGGATCACGCCAGCCCCAACAGCCACGAATTTTTCTAGGCACAGACTTCCCTGGTCCTCCAGCTCCCGTAAAACACGCGTTCCTCTCTCCCGCGTGGACCAGAGACCTCACCTTATCCCAGGCGAAATCTGACCTTTCCGTGGTGGAGTGTAGAGCTCCTCTGTATCCGCGTGTTTGCGCCAACTGGGGACCGGTGTTCTGGGGCTCGCAGCTGTTCGGTGGGCGCTGCAGTTGTGGATTCTCAGGCTTCTGATAAGCTCCACTTTCCCTTTCAAGATGGCACAGACTCCGTGTCCGAGCCGTAGCTCCGGGAGGGGACCCAGCCGCAGTGGGGGCTGCCTGGTCAGGGGAACCCCGTCTAGCAGTCCCCCACCTTCTCCTGGAGTTTAGCTGTCCCTTAACTTGCCAACAAACACTCCTTGTGTGACCCTCAGCTGTTGTTTCTTTCTGCTCCGGGACAAGGCTCGGAACACGTCTGTCTATTCCACTGCCATTTTTTTTTTCTGATTAACATTTCTTATAATTATAGCTAGTCCCCAATATTCTACTTCTGCCCCAACAAGCTAAGCAGTGCCAGGCCAGGTTAGCGCTTGGGTGGGAGATGGCCTGGGAATCCCGGGTGCTGTAGGCTGTTTTCCCCAAGAGATGGCCTCCTACCCCCACAGGCACATGAGCTACACGCCTGGCGCCTGGTGGCCAGGGCCAGGATGCCTGCGGGCTGGATCTAGGGTGCCTGTGTCTCTTGTTCCCAAGGAATTTTTTCATGCCTCCTACCCTCCGCACCCCCCAGCCCATTGGGTCTTCCCTCGGGAACTGTGGCGCCCTGTTGCAGGCCACCATTCCCACCCTCTTCCTGCCATTCTGTGAAAATCCCTCCACCTCACACCCTGGTTGTTGGGCCATCCTCTTCCCCTCCCCACTTGGAGGGGTGGAGGGAACCCCAGGGCTACTCTGATCATCAGGCCCCAGGGGGGACTTTCCACTGACCACGGCCCCTAAATAAGAAAACGTGTTGACCACCTTACAGAGGGAACCCATCGATTAGAGGGTAGTCTCTTACCCAGGCACACCCAGGTAGAAGCCCACAGCCTTTCAATGGGGACTTATGGAGGGCACCACTCGATTAGAGGGATTGTCTCTTACCACGGTGCACCCGGGTGGGAGCCCCCAGCACTCCTCTAGGGACCCAGCACCTCAAAACAACCGGAACAGAATGAACATTTGCTGATGTGGAGGGAGGTAATCCCAAAACTGCTAAGGGCATGAGTCCGATCGAAGTCCAGTGCTGCCCTTCACCTTCTGCCATCCCTCGGGGCCACTGTCCTACTCAGACGGGGAGGGCACCCCATCCTGAGCTACCCATAGAATTCCACCACCCAATGAGGTGCCCTCCTCCACCTCATTGGGTGGTGGGCGGGGGGAGCTAAAGTGCTCAGCTAGAAATCTGGTCCAGGGAGTGGGTGGGGGCAGGGAGAACACCAGCTCAGTGCAGCGGCCAAGGGCTGAGAGGCCTGGAGGCCAGGCATTCGCTCTTGGGGCTCCTGGAGGCTGCCTCACGTGTCTTTGGCCATAGCACCCTGAAAACACCCGATTGCCTCTTAGCCAGGCCTGCTAAGCAAGGACAGGCCTGGCTAATCTATAGATGGGAGACCACCTGGGAAGAGCGGGTACTGTAGCCTTTTTTGCCCAGAGAGGGTGTCCGGTGGTGCCTCTAGGGTGGCACTCACAGTTGTGGCCTTTGAGAGCTCTGCAGTGTGAAAGAGCAGTGTGGGCAAGGGGGCACCTGGGGTGTCACAGAAGTGTGTTGGGACTGGGAGCTCTGTCTGGGGCAGAGTAAAAGCTTGGGAGTGGGAGCCCTGGGGTGGCACAGTGGTTTGTGAGCAGTGGGAGATGTGAAGTGTGACGCTGCAGTGTGGGCAGTGGTAGATCTGAAGGTATAACCGTTGTGTGTGGGTAGCGAGAGCCCTGTGTTGTCACAGTGGAACTGGCGGTGGGGATGCTGGAGGGTTATGTTGGAATGTGGGCTGTGGAAGCCCTGTGCTGCCCTAGACCTATTGAAGTGGGAGGAGCAGGAGCCATGGGGTCACTAATGAGTGACGTGCTCACGAGGGCTGAACTTTTCACAGAGGGGTGAGGAGAGCAAGTGGCCTTGAGTTTCAATTTGCATGGTGATGCCAGGACCCTTGCAGTGTCACAATGGAGAATGTGCAGTGGGGGCCCAGTGGGAAGGGGCAAAGGCGATTGCGGGCATTGCTTGCCCTAGGGTGTCACAGTGGATGTGTTTCTGTAGGGACACCTCAGTTGTCACAAAGCCATTGGCCTTTGAGAGCCCAGAAGTATGAGTGGCGTGTGGACAGTGTGCACCTGGAGTGCTACCGTGCAGATTGGTACATGAAAGTCCTGGGTTAGGGCAGTTGGTTCTATCAGATGTTACTGTGCAGTGTGGGCATCTAGAAGCGTCATGTGCCATTGTGGTAAATGGAATTGAGATTCCTAGCATGTCACAATGGAATATGGGGAGTGGTCGCCAAGGGATTCTCAATAGAATGTGGGCAGTGGGATAGTTGAAGGTGTCAGAGAAGAGTGAGTACATTGACGGCCATGGGGAATGATGTTTAAGTGTGAGTCTGAAGAGCCATTGAGAGTCACAGTGGAGCTTTGTCAGTATGTCTCCTAGCGTGTCCAAGTGGATTTTTCAGTGAGGTTTCTTTGTGTCACTTTAGAATGTTGGTAACATGAGCCCAGAATGTGTCACAAACATGTATGTGTAGTGGGACCCCTGTGGTGTGACAGTGGAAAGGGGGTATTGAAATCTTATCAGATTGACAGTGGAAGACAGTAATCATGTATGACTTTTGAAGCCCTAGAATGTCATACATGATTGTGGGAATTGGGGTCTCCAGGATGTCACAGGAGACTGTTGATGTCAGGCCGGTGGGAACTCTGAGGTTGTGACAGAGCAGTGTGATCAGTGGAAGACCTCGGGTGTCACAGTGCTGTGTCTGCAGGGGGAGCCCTGTGTGTGTCAGTGTGGAAGGTGGGCAGTGTATCCCTGGGGTAGCACTGTGATGTGTTGGCAGTGAAATATCTCGGGTGTCAGAGGGGAATGTGGACAGACAGGGCCCAACCTTGTAACTGGAGTGACGGCATTGCCATCTCTGCAGCATCACAGTGGAGTTTTGTGCCTGGAAACGGTTTGTTGTCCTTGTGGAGGGTGGGCATTTGGAGCTTTGGTTTGAGGTTGAAGTGAGAGCTTTGGGAGGGTGTGGTGTCCCAGTGCAGTGTGGGTAGTGGGCATCCTTGCATGTCACAGGGGATCGTAAAGAGTTGGATCACTGCAGTGACAACATGATTGGAACGTGGGCTACACTTTCATATCACATAGGAGTGTAGGCAGTGGGAACCTTACATTGTCACACTGGAATGTGTGCTGTGTAAGTGCTGAATGTGTCCCATTGGATATTGGCTGTGTGAGTCTTGGGGTGTCAATAGAAATGATGGACAGTAAGAAACTGCAGGTTTCACAGTATAGTGAGGCCAGTGTAAGATCTGAAGGTGTCACTGTGTACTGTGGCCTTCAGTACCCCTCAGGTACCCAAGGGGGTTGACGTTAGTGGTGGCACATTGGAGTGCAGGCAGCGGGAGTCCTGTGCTGTCACTGTAGTGTGTTAGAAGGCCAGCAGATTGATAGGACTGTGTGGCCCTCGGGAGACCTTGTCTAGCCCTGTGGTGTTTGTTATTTGGAAGCCCTAGAATGTAATATAGGATTGTGTCCGTGGCTCCTCTCAGGTGTCACTTGCAATTGTGTCCTTTGAGAGCTCAGCAGTTGTGACAGAGTAGTGTGGGCAAGGGGAGACCTGGAGAGTCACAGCAGTGCATTGTTAGTGTGAGCCTTGTGTTTGGGAATGGGAGCCTTGGGGAAGCACAGTAGTTTGTGAGGAGTGGGAGAAATGAAGTGTGACAGCAAAATGTTGGCAGTGGTAGACCTGAACGTGTCACAGTCGTGTGTGGGTAGTGAGAACCATGTATTGACACAGTGGAAAGTTCTCAGCAGGATTGATGGAGGGTTATATTGGCATGTGGAAGCCCTGTGTTGTCATGTTGGATTGTGGACAGGGAGCCCCCTGAATTGTCACAGTGAAGTGTTGGATGTAGGAGCCCTGGACAGATTGAAATAGAAAGTGGACAGTAGAAGCCAAGAGATTCACCAATGAAAGATGTTCTTGAAAGCTCCAAACATTTCACAGTGAAGTAAGGAGAGCGAGTGCTCTCAAGTTTTACATTTGTGTGTTGATGTCAGCAGACTTGAGGTGTGAGAATGGAAAATGTGCAGTGGGACCAACTGGGAATGGTAAAGGAAACTGTGGTAACTGGATGCCTTGAGGAGCCACAGCGGATGGGTGGCTGGAAGGATACCTCAGTTGTCACATTGCAATCTGCCCTGCGAGAGCCTGAAGCATAAGAGTGGAGTGTGGACATGGGGCGCTCTGGAGTGTTACAGGGGAGATTTGTCCATAGAAGTCATGGGCTAAGACAGATGATAATGGGCAACTGATACTATTGGATATTACTGTGGGGTGTGAGCATTTGGAGGCATCGTGTGTTATGGTCCTGGGTGGCACATTGTGTTACCGTGGAGTTTTGGCATTTGGAGGCATGGAGTGTCACAATGTAACATAGGTATGTATTGGGACTTGGGGTTCAGAATATCCTGTGAGAGAATTGAATGTCTCAGAGGGGCTTGAGGACATTGAAAGCCCTGGAATGTCGTGAGAGTATGGGCATTAAGTATCATCTCGGGTCACTGCCAAGTTAAAGCAGTATGTGGCCTAGAGTGTCACAGTGGAAAAGGAAATGGGGTTCTAGGTTGTCACACTAGAATCTAGGTGTTGAAAGTCTGCAAGGTTCACAGATGTGCATAGTAGAACCCCTGCAATATCAGAATGGAAAGGTGGTATTGGAAGACCAGCAGATTGACAGTGCTGTGTGACCCGCAGGAGACCTTGTCTGGCTCTGTGGTGTTTATTTGGAAGCCTTAGACTGTTAAACAGTATTGTGTCAAGTGACTGTTCTTGGGTGGCAATTGCAATTGTGGTGTTTGAAAGCTCTGCAGTTGTGGCAGAGTTGTATGGGCAAGGGGAGACCTGGGATGTCACAGTGGTTATGAGCAGTGGGAGACTGAGGTTTGACACTGGAGTGTGAGTGGTAGACCCGAAGGTGTCACAGTTGTGTATGAGAACACTGTGTTGTCACAGTGGACAGTAAGCAGTGGGAGTGATGGAGGGTTATGTTGGCATGTGGGCTGTGGAAGCCCTGTGCTGCCATGTTGGATAGTGGACAGGGAGCACCCTGGATTGTCATGGTAAAGTGCTGGGAGTAGGGGCCTTAGACAGAAAGAAGTAGGAGGTGGGAAGCAGGAGCCAAGGGGTTCAGATGCGTTAGAGCTCTGACAGTTTCACCGTGTAGTGAGGAGAGTGAGTGACCTCGAGTTTTACATATGTGTGTTGATGTCAGCAGACGTGAGGTGTCACAATTTAGAATGCGCAGTGAGGGCCTAGTGGGAATGGGAAAGGAGAGTGTAGTCATTGGTTGGGCTGGAGTGTCACAGTGGATGTGTTTCTATTGGGGATACCTCAGTTGTCACAGAGCAATTTGGCCTGTGAGGACCCACAAGCATAAGAGTGGAGTGTGAACATTGGGTGCCCTAGCGTGTTACAGTGGAAATTTTTCCATGGAAGTCCTGAAGTATGATGGTAGATGATGGGCAGCTGGTCTTCTCTGATGTTACTGTGGGGTTAGGGCATTTGGAAGCATTGCTGCTCATGGTGGTAAAGGAATTGAGATTCCTAGCATGTCACACTGGAATGTGGGGATCGGTAGCCAAGGAATTCACAATAGAATGTGGGCAGTGGGATAGTTGAAGGTCTCAGAGAAGAGTAAGTACATTGACAGCCATGGGGTATCATGTTTACGTATGAGTCTGAAGAGACACCATGAGTCTTGGTTATATGGAGTTTTGGCTGTATGTCCCCTAGGGCAGTGGTCGCCAACTGGTGGTCCATGAACCACTGGTGGTCCATGAGGTCTGAAAGGTTGGCAACCGCTTACCTAGGGTGTCCAAGTAGATTTGTCAGTGAGGTTTCTTTTGTATTAATCTAGAGTGTCGGTAATGTGAGACTAATCTTTCACTAACGTGCATGCTTAGAGGACCCCTGTGGTGTGACAGTGGAAAGCGAGTATTGAAATCCCATCAGATCGAAAGTGACGTATAGTGGTGGGGACAAGTAGTGCATTGCAGTGGTGTGTGGAAAGCTGGAGCCTAAGAATGCATACATGATTGTGGAAATTGAAGTCTCTAGCATTTCACCGAAGACTGGCCTGTGGAAGCTCTGAATTTCTGACAGAGCAGTGTAATTCGTGGGAGAGCTCGGGTGTCACAGTGGTGTGTTTCCAGGGGGAGCACTGTGTGTTTCACAGTGGAGGGTTGGCAATATATCCCTGGGGTCACATTGTGCTGTGTTGGCAGTGAAATATCTTGTGTCAGAGGATAATGTGGACAGAGAGGGCCCAAGGGTGTAAATGTGGGGTGTTAGTGTTGTGATCTCTGGAGTGTCACAGTAGAGTTTTGTGCCTGGAAGCCTTTTGTTGTCCCTGTAGAGAGTGGGCAGCTGGAACATTTGGTTTGAGAGTGGAGTGTGGGCATTGGGAGAAATGGGGTTTCCCAGCACAGTGTGAGTGGCGAGATTCCTCCCATGTAGCGTAGTGATGAATGGGATCTCTGCAGTATCAGCATGATTTGGTCGAGTGCCATCCTTGTGTAACACATAGGAGTGTAGGCACTGGAGGCCACAGGGTCACGGTGCAATGTGTGGCAATCCTCCATTTTCCTGGCTGTATTTGCATAGTGTGACATCTGGGGTACCACAGTGTAAAGTGTGTGTTAGGAGCCCAACATATTCACAGTTGAATGTGTGTCATGGGGGACCCAGTGTGTCTCAGGGGAGACTGGGCAGTGACAGCCTTCAGGTTAAATAGTAGAGTGTCTTGCAGGTATACTGGAGGTCTCACACTAAACACTTGAAGTTAAAGTTCGTGGGTCCAAAAATGGATTCTGGCTGTGGGTGGTGTAGTTCAGTGGTTAGTGTGTTGGCCTGACCACCAAAGCCTCAAGAGTTTCATTCCAGGTCAAGGGCATGTACCTGGGTTTTCGGTTTGTGCCCGCCTCCCATCAGGCCATGCACCTTGGGCAACCAGTCAATGTGTCTTTCTTACATGAATGTTTATGTCTCTCTCCATCTCTCTTTCTTCCTTCTTCACCCTTCACTGTCTCCGAACATTGATAGAAGTAATATCCTCAGGTGAGGATTCACAACAAGGAAAAGATTCTGCACATTGAGAACTTGGGTGTGTAACAACGGGCGGTAAGCAGTGGGAGTCCTGAAAGTGTCACAGTGGACTGTGGTAGTGTGAGCCTTGGGGTGTCAATGGAATTCATGGACAGTGAGAAAATGCAGATTTCACGGTACAGGGAGGCCAGTATAGGGTCTAAAGTTGTCACTGTATAATGTGGCTTGTAGTAAACCTCAGGTGTCACAGGGGATTGTTGTTCATGTTGGTCCTGGGTGGCACATTGTAGAGTGGGCAGTGGGATCCACGCAGCATCACAGTAACATGTGGTAAGTGGAGGTTGTGAAGTTGTCACTGTGGTGTGGGGTAGACAAGAAAGCTGGAATCTAACATTGGAATGTGGGCTGTGAAAGCCGTGTGCTGTCACTGTGGAGTATGAAAAGGGAGCAGCCTGAGTTTTCAGGGTGGATTGTAGGTGGAGGGAAGCTAGAGGGATCATAGTAAGAAGAGGCCAGTGGGGACGAAGGGGTTCACAAACAGTTGTCATTCATGCACCCCCTGAGCTTTTCACAATGAAGACAGGAAAGACTTTAACCTTGTGTGCACATGGCAGGAGACTTGGGTTGTCCCACTGGAGAATGTGCAGTGGGAGCCATCCAGGGAAAGAGGCAAAGAGGATTGTGGGCAGTGGAAACCATGGGGTGTCATCGTGGAGGTGGGGATAATGAAGTACTTTGGGAGTCACAACAGAAGTTGGGCTGTGGGAGCTCAGCAGTGTGACAGTGGAGCGACTTCACTGTGAGCTCTGGATTGTCCCAATAATGAACTGGTACCGGCCTTTCAGCCCCTGGGGTATCAAGGTTGACCACGGGCAGCAGGTAGCTTAGGGTGATGCAGTGGAGTGTGGGCATTTGGCGTCATGGAGTGCCACAATGTAACGTGGGTATTCGCATCTGGATTTCAGAATTCATATGGGTAGGGGTAGAAGGTAGTCTCAGAGGGGCTTGAGGACATTGAGAGCCCTGGCATGTCATATGAGAGTGTGGGCATTAAGAGTCACCTGGGGCCCTAACCAGTTTGGCTCAGTGGATAGAGCATCGGCCTGCGGACGCAAGGGTCCCAGGTTCGACTCCAGTCAAGGGCATGTACCTTGGTTGCAGGCACCTACCCAGTAGGGAGTGTGCAGGAGGCAGCTGATGGATGTTTCTCTCTCATCAATGTTTCTAACTCTCTATTCCTCTCCCTTCCTCTCTGTAAAAAATCAATAAAATATATATTTAAAAAAAAAAAAGAGTCACCTGGGGTCACAGCAGTGTGAGAGCAGTATGTGGCCGAGGGTGGCAGAGTGGACTAGGCAGTGGGGTTCTGAGGTGTCCCACTGGAACGTAGGTATTGAAAGTCTGCTCGTCGTCACAGACGTGCTTGCATAGCAGAACCCCTGCCAATCACAGTGGAAAGGTGGCATTGGAAGGCCAGCAGACTGGCAGTGCTGTGTGACCCGAGGGAGACCTGGGTGTCACAGTGGTGTGTTTGTCGTGGGAGCCCTGTGTGTGGCAGGGAAGGCTTGGGAGGGGCAGCCCTGGGGAGGCACAGTGGTTTGTGAGCAGCGGAGGACGTGCAGTGTGACAGCAGAGTATTGGCAGTGGTAGATCTAAGGTGTCACAGTTGTGTGTGGGTGGTGAGGACCCTGTGTTGCCACAGTGGGAAGTGGGCAGTGGGAATGATGGAGGGTTACATTGGAATGTTGTGGTGCATGTCAGGAGACTTGGGTGGTCCCACTGGAGAATGTGCAGTGGGAGGAGGAGGGGGAGGGGGAGGGGAGGACACTATCACTGTGGGGGCCAAGGGCAGAGGGGCCTGGAGGCCAGGATGGGTCTCTTGGGGCTCCCAGATGCTGCCCTCACCATGTTCAGCAATACCACCCTGAAAGCTCCCCATCTCCTCTGAACTGGGAAGCTAAGCAGGCTCAGGCCTGGTCGGTGCTTGGGCGGGAGACCACCTTGAAATACCTGGTGCTGTAGCCTTTTATGCCCTAAAGATGGCCCTCTGCCCACCACGGCACAGAAGCCCACACCCCTGGCAGCCAGATCCAGGGTGCCACCCCCCACCCTGCCCGTGGGGCTGTCCCTCAGGAACTGTGTTGACCTGTTGCAGGCACCATGCCTGCCCCTTCCTGCCATTCTGTGATACTCCCAAAGCCCCCAACCCCCACTCCCCATCCTGGTGAGTGGCCAGCCTCTCCCCTGCTCCCGTTGGAGATGCGGAGGGAAACCCAGGGATACTCTTGGAACCAGGCCTTCGTGGGTTTCCCTAGACTGCACCCCCGCTCAGGAAAACGTGTCGCCTGACTGCAGAGGGTACCCCTCCATTAGAGGGGTGTCTCTTACCCCAGCCAGGCCAGGTGGAAGCCCACATTGCTCCTCGGGGACCCGGCACTCGCAAACAAGGGGAACTGAATGCACTTTCCCTGCTGCGGAGGGAGGTAGACCCCACCTGCTAACAGAACGCTGTGCCCCTGACAGAGGGCCGGTTCTGCCCGTCACCTTCCACCATCTCTAGGGGCTCCGTCCTGCCCAGCTGGGGAGGGCATCCCCCACCCTCATGCTACCCAGGGAATCCCATACCCTAAGGAGGAGCCCCCATTGGAAGCTCAGACGGTGGACAGGGGGCTGCTAAAAAGCTCAGCTAGAGTTCTGATCCCAGCGAAGTATCTGGGGTCCAGGGGCGGCACCAGCTCAGCGTGGGGGCCCAGGGCTGAGGGGCCTGGAGGCCAGGCGTGGGCTCTTGGGGCTCCCAAGCGCCTCCTCCAGAGTCCACGGCCACACCACCCTGAATGCGCCCGATCTCGGAAGCTAAGCATGGTTGGGCCGGTTAGTCTTGGATGGAGATGGCCTGGGAACCCCCGGTGCTGTAGGCTTTTCCCCCAGAGATGGCCACACCTACCACAGGCACATAAGCCCACATGCCTGGCGCCCGATCCAGGTGCCTGTGTCTCTTGTTCCCAGGAAATTTTTCCACGCGCCCCTCCATCCCCCCAGCCCACGGGGCCGCTGTCATTCTGTGAACTCCCTTCGCGGCTTCTGGGCATTGCTTAGTGTCAAGACCACCAAGGTATTTGCAAAGGAAATAATTCTATGCTGATGGGTGAAAATTTTAAAGCAAATGCTGGAGCTTTTGGGCTTAGATTGTTCCAAGTACTCAACAGAGTTCGCAGACAGTAGTGACCAAGATGGTCAAGTTTTAAACTGCCCAGAGGCAGTGAATGTCCTGCCCCCGAAGATGGAAAGGCAGGCATTGTACGAGCTGCCCAGGAACAGTGCCCGAGAGAAGAAACCACGGCTGAGGGTGTGTGTGTGTCAGACAGGTACCTGGTTCCAACGGCTTCCGGTCCCGACGTGGCTGCGAAGTTGGTCCTGTGGAGAGCACAGCAGGCTTCCTTCTGGGATGTCAGTGACTGGGACTGTCGCTCTGCTTTCCACCTAGACATCAGGTGGGAGGCCCTTCGTGCTGCGCATCAGGGTGCAGGCTGGGAGCGCGCCTGGGGGGCGCAGTGACCCTGGTTGCGTCATTTGATTTCAGGCTTTTGGAGAAAAGGGCCCGGTGACTCTGACATTTACAAAACAGCTATGAACACACCTGTACACACCTGGGTACAATCCTCATACTTTATCCCCAAATTTAAAAAGTGTCTTTCTTGAGAGTATGTGTGAGTGCGTATGTGCACACGTGTGTGTCTGTGGAAATAGTCTTACAAATGGGAGGTATTGGAGAAAGAAACACACGGACTTGCGCCTTTGAGCAAATAGCAGTAATGTTACAGGAGCTGAAATTTCGGTTTTAAAGGCTTCTGCCCCAACTACTTCCCTATTTTTGTACCAAGACAAGTGGATGTTTGTAGCTGTTAGATTAGCTGTAGCCAGTTTTGCTCAGTGGTTACTGTCAGCCCTTGGACTGAAGGGTCCTGGGATTGATTTTGGTCAAGGTCATGAACCTCAGCTTCAGGCTCCCTAGCCCCAGTTGGGGCATGTGTGGGAGGCAACCAATCAATGTATCTGTCTAGAATCGATGTTTCTCTCTGTCTCTCCCTCTCCCTTGCACTCTCTCTCTAAAAAAAAAAAAAAAAAAAAAAAAAATCAACGGAAAAAACATGCTCGGGTGAGGATTAACCAATATATATATACTAGAGGCCCAGTTCATGAAATTCGTGCATGGGGACTGGGGGAGGGTGTCCCTCAGCCCAGCCTGCACCCTCTCCAATCTGGGACCCCATGAGCGCAGTCGGACATCCCTCTCACAATCCAGGACTGCTGGCTCCCAACTGCTCGCCTGCCTGCCTTCCTGATTGCCCCTAACTGCTTATGCTTGCCAGCCTGATCACCCCCTAACCACTCCCCTGCCAGCCTGATTGATGCCTAACTGCTCCCCTGCCAGCCTGCTTGCCCCTAACTGCCCTCCCCTGCAGGCCTGGTCACCCCTAACTGCCCTCCCCTGCTGGCCATCTTGTGGTGGCCATCTGTGTCCACATGGGGGCAGGATCTTTGACCACACCGGGGCAGCCACCTTGTGTGTTGGAGTGATGGTCAATCTGCATATTACTCTTTTATTAGATGGGAGGATAGAGGCCTGGTGCACGGATGGGGGCCAGCTGGTTTGCCCTGAAGGGTGTCCTGGATCAGGGTGGGCGTTCCCTTGGGGTGTGGGGCAGCCTGGGCGAGGGGCCTGTGGTGGTTTGCAGGCCAGCCACGCCCCCCGGCGACCCAAGCGGAGGCCCTGGTATCTGGGATTTATTTATCTTCTACAATTGAAACTTTGTAGCCTGGAGCAGAGCCAAGCCTTCTGCTTGCTCCGTAGCGGCAGCCATTTCTGTTGGGATTTATTTATCTTCTAAATAAAATAATTAAAACTTTGTAGTGGAGGCCAAGGCAGGCCAGGGCTTCAGAAGCTTGGCTTCCTCCATCGCCGGGGGCAACCCTAGTATCCTGCTCTCTCCAGCTCCATGGCTGCCGCCATTTTTGTTGGGATTTATTTACCTTCTATAATTGAAACTTTGTAGCCTGGAGTGGGCCAGCCAGGGTGTGCGGAAAGCTTGGCTTCCTCCATCGCCAGGGAAACCCAAGCCTCCCTCCTGCTCTCTCCGTGGCCGCAGCCATCTTGGCTGGGTTAATTTGCATACTCGCTCCTGATTGGCTGGTGGGCATGGCTGGTGGGCGTAGCAGAGTGATGGTTGATTTGCATATTACTTTTTTATTAGATAGGATTATTATTTTGAGGGGAGAGGAGTAATTTTTTTTCAGTCCTTCCTAGTGACCAAACTTGAATTTTTAAGAAGAATATATTAACTTATTAAATGGGAGCATTCTGAATGTGAGGGATCTCTGGAGGAATGGAATTCTGGGATGCTCACATGTTAAAAGCCTGCCCACTAGTGACGCAGAAGGAATACCTGTTCTCAGATAGCCATCCACTTTCATGTCATCATCATTGTCAAGCAACATGACTGGAGAGTACCGATCTGATGATGTCTTTGTTCCAGGATGTGAAGATCACTTGAAAAAGGACCCTTACAACATTGAAATGCAGAGTTTTAAAATGTATTAGGCAATCCAAAAGAGCTGAAGCGCTGTAATCTGAGAGGTAAAGGTTGAAAGTTTCATAAGAAAGGAAAGAAGTTTAGATTTTTGTGTTTGTTTGATGGACAGTGTGCTACATAGTTCCTTAAAATACTTCCATTAATTATGTCTTTAAAATAAGCATTTGAGGGAAGTTACAAGGCAGCCCTTTTCCTCAAAGTAACCTGTTCCTCTTTGCTGTAGCACCTTTAGCCAGGTTAGGACCTGAATTTTCCCTCAGGAAACCCTGATGGTGACTCTGTATAAAAGATCTCTAAGTGAGATTGAGGCTTCTGTATGAAATAAAACATTACCAAATCTACAAAGCTAATTTAATTTTACGTGTTCTTCGTCATGAAAGAGAACAGCACCGGTTCAGTTTATCTTTTAAATAAATAAATGATTTTTGATATGGGTTTAATATTTCTTTCCTCACTGCTGATCCTTGGACAGAAACCATTCTTTATATTTGATGGATTATTTTCAGAGTAATGTTATCAACAAGTGTATAATAGTTATAAACATTATGTTTAGATTGGAGAATTTGAATACTAGGTCTCAGTGAGATGGCAAGCCCTCCCTGCTTGCACCACCATAAACACGCCTCAGCCTCTGTAATCTCGCTTGCTTCTTCTGCTTCTGTTCCAGCAGGATCTGCTGCCAGTCACACTTCTGCTGTCTCAGGTTGCAGCCTTCACCATCTAAGACACTGTAGGGACTCCAGTGGGAATGTGGCTTGGAAATCATGCCTGTTAAGGCCGGGGCCCCAGAGGGTCAGCGAGGGGGCCCTGTTCAGCTCCCAGGCTGCCCCAGGCTGCATCCTTCTGGCCGGGGGCCGAGGCCCGCGCCACAAGCCAGGGCCCCAGCTGCAGGTTCCAAGTGGCTGCAGGCAACAGTGTGAAGGCATGCTCCTCTTCCCCAAACTGCAACAGATATTGGGAAGCTTAGCATGTAACACAGAAAGGATGTCTAGAACGTGTATGTATGCCATATATGGGAGACAAAGAACCTAGGACTGTATATAAGGCAAAGCCCGACTGCCTTTGGCGCTCAGCCTTAAGAGATGATTCGGCTGAGCCAGCACCTGTGCAAATAAACAGTCCTTTTCTTAACCTCCGAGTGCATTTGGTTTGTTGCTTCCCGGGTCTGATTTCTGTTATAACATCACAAGTCTGAAAATAGCAGAGAAAAGTTACAGGAGGAAGGCATACGTTCACAGAGAATAAAGAAAAGTCACAGGATGCCAGGAAGAAGGAAACATCTTTTCACAGAGGAATGTTGCAAGAAAATGGGGAGAGGGAGAGAGGGGCACCAGGTGGGCTTTGACCATTGGAACTGAGTGATCAATGAGGAAAGCACGGGGATCCCAAATTAAGGCAGGTCCAATTAGAAAGTGTCAGGGTCAGACAAAGAACTGCAGCAAATATAAACTGGAGACAAAGGGACACAAGACAATTAAAAAAAAATTTTCCCATTAGAGAGCATTCAGGCTTTTCCCTTTGGGGACCCTCCCAGGAAGAGTTTGTATACGCTTATAATAAACTTCCACATTTCTATCAAAGAAATCTTTTAGTCCACGACAAGGACCCACAGGAGAATCTGCACCCTGAACACCATATTTCAGGGTTAAGTTTAGGGTTAAGGTGACGGTTAAGGGTGGAGTACAGTTTAGACCTGGGTAAAATGCTAGGGAGAATGCCAGGGCTAGGGTTAATCCTACGGGAAGATACCGGCCTGGGCCACGACTACCCAAACTCTGAGCTTTCACATGTCAGGAGGGCACCTCCTTTGGGGTGGGATTCCCTGGGTAGCATCGAAGGGGGTTTCCTCCCCAGCTGAGCAGGACAGAGGACTCAGCCAGCCCGACTGACCCTAAGAGCCTGCTATTCACGGATCAGTGGATAACGCGGGAGCACTCACACACTTGACTGCTGTTTAGAATAAGACGGATAAGTGCCCCCAAACAAAGGTTGGGAGTACTGGGGTGGGGATGGGGCTAGTCCAGGTCAGACTCTGCTTTAAAGTTCCCCAAACAACCAGGTCTGATGCCCCTTGACCGTGTCCCTGCCCAGAAGACAACCGCCTGGGGACTCATCTCCGCCTTCGGGACAAGCACCAGTTGGGGTGGGGGGCAGGTGCAGGGTCGGGCCCCTCCTCATCCAGGGATGGGGGCGGGGGGCATGTCCCTGGTCCAGGGACAGGGTGCGCATGATGACCAGGCGGTGGGAGGCGGGCAGGTTGGAGGGCAGGCGTGGCCCGGGGCACAGCACCAGTACTGAGTACCCGCTGGGCAGGCTCACGCCCTCCTCCTCTGCCTCAGGGTCGGGGCAGAGGCCCGTCTGCCTGGAAGGGCGTGATGTTGATGACAGAGTGGGGGTTCACACTCGCTGGGACCCCAAGCTTAGTGGGTTCCACCAGCGCCCATGTGGGTCCCGTCCCATCTTCCCCTCCTGGAGGCAGCGTCAGGCCCACACAGGCAGCGGTGGCCCCACCCCACCCCCAGGCTCCTGAGGCCCATCCATGGGCGGTGGCGTGCTGGGGACACCTGATCTGGGGGAGCGTGCGTTTGGGGGCAGGTGGAGGCTTCTGTTATGGACAAGGAGCCACAAGGCCGGCCCGACCCGGCGCGGGCAGCTAGCAAAGCAGCTCGTCCTGCAAACAGCACTCGTCGAAAGCTGGCTCCTGGTCGGTGGTGATACTGATGAGGCCATTCTTATCAGACACTGGGAATACCGGTTCCTCAAAAATATGAAAGGAGGTGAATGATGAGAAAATCCTGGGAACAGCACGAGTTCAAAGAAACTCGGCCCAGTTCCCATGAAGCTGGCATCACAGGCTCGCCACACCTCCTCAGCACCTTCCCCAGCGGGTCCCTTCCTTCCCTTCCTGCAGGGCGGTGAGGGGGGCCTGGTCCAGGGGCCCTGGGACCCACCTGAGCTGGGGGCTCCCACGTGACTGGCCTCGGGGCATCCCGGGCTCCTCTGTCCACGTCTGGAACATTATCATCATCATCATCATCATCATCATCATCATCATCATCATCATCTCCCCTCCCCCTCCCCCTCCCCTCCCCCTCCCCTCCCCTCCTTCTCCCCTTCCCCTCCTCCTCCCCCTCCTCCTCCATTACTGTCCATGTCCTACCGCATTCTACTTCACTTCCTACAGTTTAACAGAAATAACAGTGTGAACAGGAGTCACCAGCAAAACCACCTTCGCCTCCTCACCTTTGCTGCCCTTGTGCAGGCGCAGACCTTGGGGGCCGGCTAGGGGGCAGCTCTGCCTTCCCCTCAGGGACCCACTGTCAGTGTGGAAGCAGGAGGAAGGGAGAAGGAAGAGCATTTTCCATGTCCGAGACCTTCCCCCACGGACCCTCAGAGCCATTGGGAACCCACATCCCAGTGGGCACTGGTCGGAGGGTAGGGGGGGAAGAGGGGGGAGGGCAGAGATGTGTGGAGGGATGTGTGGCTCTCACAGCTCAAACCGCGGGTCCTGTGGACTCTGTGGCGCAAGCCCAATCACAGAGGGGCTCTCTTTATGAATATTTAGGAAAAAATGCCTACCTGGAATTAAAATGTAAAATGGCATTAAAATGCTCTGCTGACCTGTGTTTTGTGTATATTACATATAAAATAAAGATTATATCCTATATAATAAAAGCCTAATATGCTAAGTGTCCAGTCGTCTGGTCTTCCGTTCAACCAATCAAAGTGTAATATGCTAATGATATGCTAAGGCCGCTCAACAGCTCACTGTGACGTACACTGACCACCAGGGGGCAGATGCTCTGACTGATAGGTTAGCTTGCTGCTGGGGTCCAGCTGATGGGGTCTGAGCAAGATGGGCTGGACATGCCCTGGAGCCCTCCTGCATCCCTCCCCAACCCCGATCATGCACCGGTGGGGTCCCTTGGCCTGGCCTGCACCCACTCATAATCCGGGACCCCTCAGGGGATGTCGGAGAGCCTGTTTTGGCCCAATCCTGCTCAATGCAGGAGCTGCCCCCTGATGGTCAGTGTGCTTCCACAGGGGGAGCATCACTCAGCCAGAAGCTGGGCTCACGGCTGGTGAGTGCAGTGATGGAAGCAGGAGCCTCTCCCACCTCAGTGGTAGCACTAAGGATGTCCAACTGATGGCTTAAGCCTGCTCCCCAGCGGGCCTAAGCTGTCAGTCGGACATCCCCAGAGGGTTCCCGGACTGCAAGAGGGCACAGGCCAGGCTGAGGGACAACCCCCCCCCTCGAGTGCATGAATTTCATGCACTGGGCCTCTAGTTTCTAAATATTTTCTCTAAAAAGAAATGGGGGGAGGGATCAGAAGGTACAGACCCCAGTTGTCGATAAACAAGCCTGGGGTGTTGGGGCAGCAGAGAGTTAGTGGGGAAACAACCATTTCACCTGATTTTCCCAGTAACTTCACCCTGGACGATGAACAAGTGAAGAGTAGAAAGGGATGTTGTGGGGGTGAGTCTGTCCCCAGAGAGGCCCCTGTCTGTCCTGGGACCCCACAGTGGGAAGTCGCCCTAAAACCCACATGCCCTGATCCTTCCTGACCAGGAGAGGGGCAGGAGAGAAGGGGGGTCTGGAGAGAAGGGGGGTCTGTGGTGGAACCGCCCATTCACACCCAGGAAGTCCCCTCCGGGACCAGTGTGGGAGTGGCCACATGTTCCCAGATGGGGCGAGGGGCGAGGGGCGGGTGGTGACAGTGAGGTGTGGAGATGGATGGTGTCCAGGGAGGGAGCCTCAGGCGCGTGTCCACGGGAGTCTGTCTGTGAAATGTCTGTCCAGGGGCCTCGTGGGGTTGGTCCAGGGAGACACCGTCCCATACAGGAGGTGAAGTGGTCCCTGAATCTCCAGGAGGAGGACACATCCTGACAGGGTTTGTGGAGGAAACAGACTTCTTTCTTCTGGTGAATGAGGAGAGAGGTCCTGCCCCTTCTCTGTCCTTGGGAGGTGGTCGCAGGACTCAGGAAGGCCTCACCCACCTGCCTGTGGCGCACAGGGCTGGAGGGACATGTGGGAACGCATCCCCCAGCTGCTCAATTATTTAAAACTAGAGGCCCAGTGCACAAATTTGTGCACGGGTGGGATCTGGCCAGCCCAACCCTGATCGGGGCGGATCAAGGCCAGGCCTGTTGGGAGGAGGAGACAGGTTGGCTGTCCAGCCCACCCCATCAGGGCCCAATCAGGGCCAGGCCAGCCAGGGGGGAGGGGCTGTGGGTGATTGGCCGGTGGGCCCCACCCCCGATTGGTGTGTGTGGGGCCGGTTGGAGGCGGGCCCAGCTGGGGGAGGAGCCGCGGGCAGTTGGCCAGCTGGCCCCACCCCTGATCGGGCCCTTCTCTGGTTGCCCTGGGCGTCATAGCAACCGGTCGTTCTGGTCGTTACAGTGTCCTGGTTGCTGGCTTTTTATAGATATAGATAATGACAAATACTGAAATGGAATCCAGGAAAGGCTTCAGGAAGATATTTTAACACATTGTTCTGCTAAGAGTGTATGTGGAGGCCTTTCCAATGGCAAGCTGCAACCCACAAGAGCCTTACACTGTGTACATCCCTTTCTCAGAAGTTCCATTACCAAGCATTTATCTTCAGGGAATAACTGGAAATCTGTACAAGACGTGAGTATAAATTTTTTTTATATTTTTTTCCTTTATTGATTAAGGTATTACATATGTGTACTTATCCCCCCATTGCCCCCACTCCCCACCCCTGCTCGTGCCCTCATCTCCCTAGTGTCTGTGTCCATTGGTTATGCTTATATGCATGGATGGACCTAGAGAGCATGATAAGAATATTTTTGAAGAAACAATCTAAATATCTGATAATACAAGATCATTTTTCAAATTAGGACACATTTGGGCAATGAGATACCATGAAACGATGAAAATTATGTTGTTGCAGAGTAATCAATAATGTGAAAGAAGTTCCCAACAAATCACGTGAATATAGGTTTTGAATGTGTCTTCACGTCCATTTACTAGAAGATAACAGATGCGGGGAGTGCTGGGGGCCGGGGCCGGGCGCGTAGGTGGGGATGGAAACCGGGCGTGAGGACCGCAGTCTCACGCGGAGAGGGCCTCGGGCGGCCTCTGTGCACGGCGCTCAGGGCCCCAGGGGGGTGCTCCCAAGGGTTCGGGACCGGTGAACAGATAAACAGGTGTGTCCATCTGCACACAAGTGTCCCTCAGTCCCCTGGCAGAAGGAAACCCTGACTGTGCCCCCCAAATTTCTATGTCCCCCAAATTTCTATGTCCCCCAGTCTCCTGAAGAAAACCTTCTGTGAAACACGTCACTGCCCATGCGGTGAGTTGAGATGAGGTCACACGGAGCAGGTCAGCCCTAACCCAACAGGACTGTGTCCCCCTGAGAAGGGAGCCATATACACGCACACACTCACACACACACGCACACACGGGCACGCACACATGTACACACATGGGAGCACACACATATACACACGCACACATGCACACATGCACACACACGTAGAGACAACGTAGGGGTGCCAGTCATAGGCGCCCACAGCCCTGGCCACCAGAGCAGACAGGCGGAGGGAGACTGGCCGCCAGAGCGGCCTTGCTGGTCGCAGGTGACCTTGCTCGAGCGGGAAGGGCTCCTGGGGGCCTATAACCCAGTGGCCCCTGGTGAGTGGGTTTCCTGCGAACAGTTTGCTTCTAAATCATGGGTGTGACGGATGCCGGGTAGCTGCGTGTGCCAGCACAGGACACAGGAGTGAGGAGACCGCGCAGCCCTCGCTGACACTGGGCTGGGCTGGGAGGAGGCCGCGATGCCCACTCCAAGGTCACCCTGACGGCGGGCACAGGCCACAGGATCGGGGACGCGGGCACGAGGCCGCGCTGTGCCAGCTCCGGGAGACAGACGCACATGGGGGCGAAGGCCAGCGATGGGCGCCTTGGATGCCCAGACCAGCGCCCTGTGCGCCCGCTCAGACCCGGGCCCAGGTCAAAGCCAGTGTCCGGGTGTGCGCACAGCCTCCGCCCCAGGCCAGCCCAGGGCAGGGGCCTTGGAGGACGGTCCCGCCGGCCACATCCCACACCTCCCCGTGGGCCCCGCTGTCCTGGGGGTCCACCCGTCAGTCACCGGCCACCGGCTCTCCCCCACGGCAGCGCCCAGCAGGACCCCGCGGGTCCGTCACAGCCTCGGCTGCACTGACCGGCTCCTAACCAACCCCACCGTGTGGACTCCGCAGGGAGAGTGCCCGCTCCCAGCGTGGGCCCGTTTCTGAAACGAGGGAGGGAACAACCTGCTCATGACGACCTAGAGCGCCACGCCGGTTTAGCCCGAGCTCGCGTGCAAGGAGCCAGGGAACGGGCGGCACCCCGGCCCTGGACATTGCTCTGGGCAGCAGGCCTGTCCGCGGGCCCCTGCGGCTCAGCCCCCAGGGCCCGTGTGACGGAGGAGCCCAGCCCGACGGAGACCGAGGCCACGGGGTGGGTGAGGAAGGGCAGGGCCGTGAGGCGCACGCAGGAAGGCGGTGCTCTCAGCCCTCACGCCTGCCCTCCCGCTGTCTTTGCAAACAGGCCTGTGGGGCAGTGTTGTCCCGGCCCGGCTCTGCCTTGTGAGGTCTGAGGCACTGCGGACAGGGCTTCCTCCCTGTGTTAAAGGGGCTCCACTTATACTATTATTTCTATTTAGTTGTTGTTGTTTAATAGGCTTCATTTTTTAGAGCAGTTTTAAGTTCAGAGAAAACTGAGGTGAAGGCCAGAGGTTCCCCAGCCCCGGCCCCCACCTGCACGATCCCCCCATCCACCCCCACCAGGGGACGCGTCACCACCGATGACCCTGCGCTGACAGGGCACCCGGGACTCCAGGGTCGCTGTGCTGGGCCCCGAGGGTTTGGACAGCTGTGTGATGACGTGTGTCCATCACCACAGTGTCACAGAGCACACCCTCTGGGCTCGCCTGTCCATCCCTCCCCCCGCCCCAGGGCACCCCGACCTGCCTGTCCCCACATTCTCGTTTCCAGGAAGCCACAGAGCTGCAGCCGCGCACAGTGCGCCGCCTTTGCCATTGGCTCCTGTCACCTAGTCACGTGCATTGCAGGTTCCCTTTGTCTTCTCGTGGCTCGAGCTTCTTCCCTTCCGCCGAATAACGCCCCTGGTCTGTGCGGACCCAGCTTGCCCATCACTTACCGAAGGATGCCTTGGTAGCTTCCGCGTTCTGGCAACTCGACATGGAGTTCTCTCCACATTGGGCACAGGTTTTGTGTGACATGTGTGCCCAGCGCGTTGGGTAGATACCGGGCCGCATCATGCTGGGTCACGGGTAGGAGGGTGTGAGGTTCAGCTCGGTAAGAAAGAGGCTGCCCCAGTTGCATTCCCACCAGTGGGAGGGAGACTGGGCTTCACCCCCAGGGTCTCAGGGCTGCACCCTGGCAGCCACCCTCCTGCTTGGCCCATCGCCCAGCCCCCTCGCCCTCAGCAAAGTGCCTCTGGGGGAAGCGCCCGTGGTGTCCCACCACCCCTCTCTCTGCTCCCTCCTAGGTGGAGCTGGGCCCTCAGACCTCCTCAGAGACCTTCACCTCCATCGCCAGCATCACGGGGGGCGTGTCGCCCACCTGCCCCACCCTCAGCACCTGCCACAGCGAGCACTGCATCGCCCGGTGCCCCCACAGCTGTGAACTGGCTCCACGGGTGCCGGTGACTAGTCCCCAGCCAGTGCCACTGGGCCCTGCAGCAGTGAGGCTGCCCTCCCCCGTCCCTCCCTGGAATGGCCTTCCTGGTGGGGCCCACTGCGCTCCCCTGGCCACCCCCTGGACTCGGTGGCCCCAGCACCAGGAGTCAGCCAGGGCTGGTCCCCTGCCTCCGATGCCCAGAGGCCCCCCTGTGAGCCCCTGGCAGCTGCGGCCTCACAGGGACCACCGGCTTTGCTCGCTCCTTCCCGGTGTGATTCCTGGGCTCCCAGGTCACAGTGCCCGACTGGCACAGACGCTCAGCCCAGGCTCCAGGCACCGAAGCTCTGGGTCCTTCCACCTGCCCTCAGAGCTGGGACTGGGCCCCGGTGCCTGGAGAGGCCCGAGCTCAGAGTAGGGGCCCCTTCCTGGCCCCACACCTGCTAGTCATGGTCTGTCCCCTCACACCCTGTCCTGCTGCTCACTCCTTGGGACAGGCTGGGCCAGCAGCACCAACCGTGTCACCAGCCGTGGTTCCAGGGATGTGGTCTAGTCTGGGACGCCTCCCTCCCACCCTCCCGCCTTTGAATACCGGGGACCGGGCAGCCACAGTCCAGTGAGGAACCATACTGACGTGCCCAGCACAGTGCCCAAGGCGAAGGAAATTCACGTGGCACATTTTAAACATGTTTTAAATTGATTTTTAGGTAGTGAGGAAGGGAGAGGGAGAGAGATAGAAACCGATCGGCTGCCACCTTCACGCCCCTTTCTGGGGACGGAGCCCTCAACAGGGGCATGTGCCCTGACCAGAAATTGAACCAGCGACCTCTTGGTTCCCAGGGCGATGCTCAGTCCACTGATGATGCCAGCCAGGCTCCGGTGGCATATTTTAGTGACAAAGAGGTTTCTGCTTCTGACTATGAGTCATAAAGGTGAAAATGTTACCTTACCCATCCCATGCCATGTGTGTCTGTTAGGGTTCTGGGTGGCCCAAAGCAGGGCAGGCAGCAAGGGGCGGACCTGGGCATCCGTCTGCCCAAGCCACCCAGCTGCCCACACCACACGCCTGAGCCAGCCAGACCTGCAGCCACAGTTCCACAGAGTGCACAGGCCTGGGAGTCAGACGGCGGGCCTGGCGCTCCCCCCCACCCTCCGCGAGCGTCTGCTGCAGGTCTGGGGACAGGGACTCGCCACTCTCTGTGCATAGACGGCCCTCCAGGACGGCTCCGCCCACTCACAGCCTTTAATGCCCCAGCCAGGTCAAGGTCAGCACAGCCAAAACTAGCGAAAACGGCACTTTTCAGTTCAGGATGAAAGAGCAATAGTTAATTATACTATGAAAGTTTTATCTGAGATACGATGTTTCTCTTATTTCTGACGAAGGCTGTTAGTTTTTAATCTTTTATTGTTTAACACAAAGAAGTGTTGTAAGAGGCAGCTGCCCACAGCTCCTCACAGTCCTTCTGCCTCCTCCTGGCCCTGGGGTGGCTCTGAGTGGCCCTGGGGTGGCTCTGAGTGGCCCTGGGTAGCTCTGGGGTGGCCTTGGTGGCTCTTGGGTGGCCCTGGGGTGGCCTTGGTGGCCCTGGGTGGCCCTGGAGTGGAGAACACACTCCCGGGGCTGTTGGGTGTCCTTGCTGGGTAGGATGGAAGTGGTGAGCGTGGTGTGTATCTCATTTCCAGTTAAACCAATTGCAGTCGAATCCAGCCCAGAAACCGTAGTGCGCAGCGACGAAACCTGCAGCGACGAAGCCCTCAGCGAGAATGCACGCAGCCGCGAACCCTCGTCCAGGTCCCACAGCCGTGGCCGCAGGCGCTGGCCCAGCTGACTGCCAGCAGCCCAGGGGCAGCCCTGCAGAGCCTGCCCCCTCCTTCCGGATGCTGGGCTCCCTGCCTGACACTCGATCTCCCCCGGGGTCCCCTTAGCAGAGGCCCTGATCAGGAGGTGCAGACTGTCCACATGTCACCCTGTGTCTGGGCCTCCCCACGGCCCTTCCAGGGCCCACGATCCTCCTGCCTCACACGCCCCGGGACTGACGGCATCCGTCCCTGATTGCCCTGAGGGCCAGCCGGAGCCTCCCTCACAGGCTGACACAGACACACGGGCCCCTGCCAGACCCACAGCAGCCAGGTGGAGGCAGAGGGCGTGGGTACATTTTGCTGATGGAGGGTCGGCCGCCAGTTTGTAAAAAAAACACAACATCGGGGCAGAGAGGGTGTCCCCAGCCACTCCGGTCCCGGCAGAGAGGGTGTCCCCAGGCCACACCTGTCCCGGCAGAGAGGGTGTCCCCAGGCCACACCTGTCCCGGCAGAGAGGGTGTCCCCAGCCACACCTGTCCCGGCAGAGAGGGTGTCCCCAGGCCACACCTGCCCCGGCAGAGAGGGTGTCCCCAGGCCACACCTGCCCCAGCAGAGAGGGTGTCCCCAGGCCATACCTGTCCCGGCAGAGAGGGTGTCCCCAGCCACACCTGTCCCGGCAGAGAGGGTGTCCCCAGGCCACACCTGCCCCGGCAGAGAGGGTGTCCCCAGGCCACACCTGTCCCGGCAGAGAGGGTGTCCCCAGCCACACCTGTCCCGGCAGAGAGGGTGTCCCCAGGCCACACTGGCCAAGCATCTCTGAACCGCACCGCTGGTCTCCAGACTTTGTCCCTCCTGCCCTGCAGCCTCGGGTCTGCTCACGTAAGCCCCATCAGCCACAGGGGTGCCAGGAAGCCCTGGAGCAGGCCCTGGGGAGCCCCAGGTCCCTCCACAGTGGAGGAGGGTGTGGCCAAGCCCATCCCTCAGGAGCCGTTAACAGAGGAGGAGGTCCCTTAGCCAAAGGAGGGAGGAAGGGGAAATGGAAGCGACTGACCGCAGGGGCTGGAGCAGCGGGCAGCACACAGGGCCAGCTGGGTGGCCTAGGTCACGCCTCTACAATAGGATAGCCGCCCTTCCTCACTAACCCCTGCACTCGGGCTTGTGGGGGGATGGAGATGGCTCAGCCAGAACACCCCAAAGGGAGGGGCACCAGAGCTGCGCTCCCCAGGGTCTGTGGTCAGTCACCCAGTCACAGCCCAGTTGCCAGCGGCTTAGTGGTTCCAAGGGCAGAGTCCCTGGGAATAGACCCCTCGCAGTTACTGTCACCGTCTCCATCACCCTCTCCGTCACTGTCACCATCATCCTCATGCCCTGGGGGTAGCCTTACCTTCTGCAGAGGGCCAGGCGGCTCCGGGGTCCATGCTGCTGTGGCTCCGGAAGCCTGGGCCCTGGGCAGCCCTGTAGGTGGGCGGGGGTGGGGTGGGGGGGTGGGAGGGAGAGGCCTGGGCAGCCCTGTGTATTGGGGGAGAGGCCTGGGCAGCCCTGTAGGTTGGGGGTGGGGGGGAAGACCTGGGCAGCCCTGTCGTGGGGAAGAGAGGCCTGGGCAGCCCTGTTGAGGGGGGATGCCAGGTCCCAGAACTGCCACTGACTGGAGGGAGGGAGAGGCCTGGACAGTCCTATCGGGGGGTGGGGGTGACAGGCCTGGGCAGCCCTGTGTGTGTGGGGGGACAGGCCTGGGCAGCCCTGTGTGTGTGGGGGGGGAGAGGTCTGGGCAGCCCTGTTGGGCAGGGGGAGAGGTCTGGGCAGCCCTGGGGGGGAGTTAGGAGGGAGCTGCCCTTAGCCCACAGGCCCCAGCACCAGGGGAGACTGGGTCTCAGTCACAGATGCAATGACAGAGCTCGCCGCTTACTGGTCACAAGACAGGAAACCTCTGTAGATAACCTGGGAGCAACACGCACAGGGACAGATCCCTGCCTCGCTGAGCGGCAGCCAGGGCTCCACCCCTGGGGTCACCCCACGGCCCCTCTTCCTCCAGACCCAGGCTGAGGGGAGGCAGGAACACGCAGGTACACGCGTGGCTTCCTCTTCCCCCAGCCAGCACTGCGGGTGCTGAATGGAGACCTGTTGCCCAGGTTGAGACCGAGGCTGGCCGCTCTCCTAGGCCGACCTCTGCGGCACCTTCAGATGCTCTCTTCTGCATCTCTCGTTGCCCCCCAGCCGCAGGAGAATGAGTCAGCAGGAGTGTGGCCCCTGCTCCATCAGGAGAAGGTGGGTCCCTAGCTGCCACCTTGGGACAGCGGCCCCTGGGCTGGGGCTGCACCTGCCCGGCTCCCAGCGGTCTGCTCTGGAGGCCTGTGCTCTGCAGAGCAACCTTCTTGGGTCCCCAGGAGCCCAGGCCGGGGGTTGGGGGGGCGATGAAGTGGGGAAAGCACAGAGGGTGGGGGGGTGGCACTGACACCCCAGCCTCACCACCCCGGGCTGCCACGCCCGGACAGGGTGGGCTCTGCAGTTGCAGCAGCCCCCTGGATGCCACCCCCTGGAGCTGCTGCCCCTAAGTACCAGGAGGCCCCGGTCGGGCGCTCACAGGGGCGCAGCCCACACTGCCCAGCCCGGGAGCTGGTGAGGCTCTTTCGGAATTGGCCTCGAGGGCAGAGGGACTCCCGGTAAAGCCCTCGCCCACCACTCACCGCCCGTCCCAGCTGCTGCCTGACCAGCGAGCAGGCCGGGCTCAGACCCGCAGGATGAGTAAGAAGACTAGACGCCAGTTCCTCAGAGCTCAACCCAGAAGCACAGGTCCTCAGGCTCCGGACCATGCTCAGCGGGCCTTTCCAACCCTGGCTGCGTCTACACTGACCCCAGGAATCAGATCCGTGTCTGCAATGACCCCAGGAATCAGATCCATGTCCGCGCTGACCCCAGGAATCAGATCCATGTCCGCGCTGACCCCAGGAATCAGATCTGTGTCTGCGCCGACCCCAGGAATCTGATCCGTGTCTGCGCTGACCCCAGGAATCCGATCCGTGTCTGCGCTGACCCCAGGAATCTGATCCGTGTCTGCGCTGACCCCAGGAATCAGATCCGTGTCTGCGCCTAGCCCAGGAATCCGATCCGTGTCTGCGCCTAGCCCAGGAATCAGATCCGTGTCTGCGCTGACCCCAGGAATCCGATCCGTGTCTGCGCTGACCCCAGGAATCCGATCCGTGTCTGCGCTGACCCCAGGAATCAGATCTGTGTCTGCGCTGACCCCAGGAATCAGATCCGTGTCTGCGCCTAGCCCAGGAATCCGATCCGTGTCTGCGCTGACCCCAGGAATCTGATCCGTGTCTGCGCTGACCCCAGGAATCTGATCCGTGTCTGCGCTGACCCCAGGAATCCGATCCGTGTCTGCGCCGACCCCAGGAATCTGATCCGTGTCTGCGCTGACCCCAGGAATCTGATCCGTGTCTGCGCTGACCCCAGGAATCCGATCCGTGTCTGCGCTGACCCCAGGAATCTGATCCGTGTCTGCGCCGACCCCAGGAATCCGATCCGTGTCTGCGCTGACCCCAGGAATCCGATCCGTGTCTGCGCCGACCCCAGGAATCCGATTCGTGTCTGCGCTGACCCCAGGTATCTGATCCGTGTCTGCGCTGACCCCAGGAATCCGATCCGTGTCTGCGCTGACCCCAGGAATCTGATCCGTGTCTGCGCCGACCCCAGGAATCTGATCCGTGTCTGCGCTGACCCCAGGAATCTGATCTGTGTCTGCGCTGACCACTGGAATCTGATCTTGAGGGCTGTCCAGTGCCTGTGCTCTCAGGCGCTGGGGCAGGAGGCAGAGCCTGGCTGGGGTGACCAGCCACGTGCCCCCAGGCCCTGACCCAGACTCTATGCCTCCAGAGACTGAGCCGCCCAGTCAGCCCGAAGGCTCCACTCCAATGGGCTGCCGGAGCTCAAACACTCCTACTCCAGCCCACGCTCTCCGGTTCCGACCACCAAGAACCGGCTGAAGTCACAACTTGCCCCGCAGAGAAATGATAGACTGAAAAGCAAATGATAGACTGAAAAGCAAATGATAGACTGAAAAGCAAATGATAGACTGAAAAGCAAATGATAGACTGAAAAGCAACTGTAATGGTGCACTTTCACCAAAATGCAGTTCCTTGGCCACTCCTGCCCAGGGGGCTCTTGTCCATACCAGTGAGGGATAACAGTCCAAAGCCCATGCATGAGTTTGACTTTGGAGTCTGAGCACCCACATTGCTTTCTTTAAATAACAATGACATCCACGTGGGGGGATCTGGTCCCCATGGCCAAAAAGATCCTCCCACCTGTCAGAAGCACAGCCCATGCCCTGTGCCCGAGGCCTGGCTGCCCAGTGATGGGTGCGCAAAGCAGTCATATGCCTCTTTTTTGCATAAACTAGAGGCCTGGTGCACGGATTCGTGCACCAGTGGGGTCCCTCGGCCTGGCCTGCAGGATCGGGCCAAAACCAGCTCTCCAACATCCCCCTGAGGGGTTCCAGATTGCGAGAGAGTGCAGGCCATACCGAGGGACCCCACCAGTGCAGGATTGGGGTTGGGGAGGGATGCGGGAGATTGGCCAGCTGGGGAGGGACCAGGGGAGGGCTCCAGGCCTGTCTCGCTCAGTCCCCATCACTGGACCCCAGCAGCAAGCTCACCTACCGGTTGGAGCATCTGCCCCCTGGTGGTCAGTGTACATCACAGTGAGCGGTTGAGTGACCTTAGCATATCATTAGCATATTATGCTTTGATTGGTTAAACGGAGGACTGGACACTTAGCATATTAAACTTTTATTATATAGGACTAGGGGCCCAGTGCATGAATTCATGCACCTTGAAAGGAACTGTGGTCCGTGAGGTTGTGGTGGGCATAGGGGCAGGTCTTGGCCCATCCTCCATGCCCCCCCCGGCCCCTCCTGCTGTGGCCCCTGATCTCCTGTCTGCTGCAGCCCCACTCCCGCCACTTCCACTCCCACCTGCTGATGGCACGAGTGATTGGGGCCAGCGCCAGCAGCTGGTGTGAACTGCAGCTGTTGCCCCAATCGCCCCTCAGGAGTAGGGGGAGGTGGAGAAGCCCTCAAGGGCGATTGGGACTGGGAGCCGCCACTCACACCTGCTGACGGTGCTGAGCGATTGGAGCCAGCGCCAGGTGCCAGCAGTGGGTGCGAGCACCAGGTCGACTGCAGTGCATGGGAGCAAAGAATTTTCAGTAACCACCAGATGCTTGCCTCGATGACAGCGACCGGCACGCTGCCTTGGTCTGGCACCCCTGTTCACCTGCTCTACCATCCCGCCACAGCCAATGCCTGCCATGTTCCACACGCGCCCCCGGTGGTCAGCGCATGTCATAGCAACTGGTTGTTCTGTTGTTCCTCCCCTTGGTCTATTTGCATATTAGGGTTTTATATATAGAGACAGGATTCCCAGGGGACTCACTGAGTGGAGTCTGAGCTGAGATTGTGCAGCCGGTGGGCACCAGGGAGGCGAGCACGGGCTCATCCCTACACAGCGCAGTCTTCACGCAGCGGGAGACTGAACACGCCCCTTCCACTGTGGCTGCCGCTGCACAGCATATTGGGGGGGGGGGGGGCGGGGGACACTGCGTTTCACTTTATAAAGTCATTTCTAGTGTCAGAAGTGGTTCATTGAAGAGGAATGCTGTAAGCATGAAAAAGTATTTTCAACATTTAAAAAAGTCTTTTAAACATTGTTTACTAAAAATATAAAACATCCACAACCGGCAGACAGCCTTTCCACCAGCAGGTGTGCAGGGGTTCGGGGGTGAGCATCCCGCTGAGAACGGGGTCTAACCCCAGGCCTGACCCATCACCTGTGCCCAGGAGTCAGGGGCCACCAGCTGACCTTGGGGGTCTGCTCCCAGCGGTTAACTGCACTGTCTGTGGTGGGAACAGGGGCACCCCCCTAAAGTTGGGTGATGCCCCACCTAGCGCTCACCAGGCAGAGAGCCATGCTTCAAGCCCCCCTGCACCCCACCAGGCCCGCAACTCACCCTTCCAGACCTGCTGCCTTACTACCAAGAGCCCCTCTCCCAGCCCCATTCACCGCCCGTGTGCGCCTAGGCCCCGCCCAGGGTGAAGCAGCCCCATCCCCACTTCGTGATTGGCCGGTATGGATAGTGTCAGGAGCCCATTGGCTGAACCGCCTTCCCCCCACCCCCTCCCCGCTGCGCCCCGCCCCTGCACCCCCCCAAGCCTGCAAGATTCCCGCTTATTTATATTTGATTTACTCATTTTTAAAATTTTATTTCAAAACCTGTTTGATTAACCGGTGTCTCCCCAATAAATGATAAAAAGATAAGACAATGCATTTAGGTTTAGAGTCCCTGGGGGCAAGAACGTGTTTGCAGGTCCCTCCTGGGCCCTGGGCCTGCGCCTCTGGGGAATCCGACACCGGACAGCTGGACACCCGATCACTGTGTGCCCCAGGTGGGCTGGTAAGCCACAGGGCGGGGTTGGGGGTGAGGGGTTGGGGGAATGACCCATTCTAACGTCTGTCCATATTGCATTCAAGACTATCTACAAACTTGCTCTAAAGGAATAAAAGGGAAAATGGAACCAGGAACCACTCAGAAGTAGATAACTAGCAGCCACCGACCTGCTGTGCTGAGCACCGCTCCCCCTGGAGTGACCGCAGTGACCAGGGAGCGCCCGTTTCTCCTCCGCCTCGTCCAGTGGTCGGCAAACTCATTCGTCAGCAGAGCCAAACATCAACAGTACAACGATGGAAATTTCTTTTGAGAGCCAAATTCTTTAAACTTAAACTTCCTTCATCACGCCACTTCTTCAAAATAGACTCGCCCAGGCTGTGGTATTTTGTGGAAGAGCCACACTCAAGGGGCCAAAGAGCCGCATGTGGCTCGTGAGCTGCAGTTTGCCGAACACAGGCCTATTCCATTGACCTCGACTTTGAGCTTGTCATTTGCACTTGCTCTGTGAAGGGAACTGCTCCCCTCCTCAGTCCTGAGAGGCGGAATGGGAAGACAGTCTTCAGGCCCCAGATCAACCAGGAAGGTCTTGATGTTGTGTCTGTAACACTTTGCTCAGCTACAAAACTGCTCACTGACTGCCAGGAGCTGGGGGAGCAGTCCTTCAGCACCCCACCCCGCGTTTGCTGTGCATCTTAGACTGTCGCTTCTTCCTTCTCTAAACAGTGGCCACGTCCTTGCTCTGGATTCCTGCGTGTAAGACACACCTTGTCGCTTCGGATAGTCTTCAATTTTCTCCTCATCAATCGAATCCACAGTGACACTCCTCCACTTTCTGAAACGCTTCATCCACAGAAAATGGACAGTTCTTATCACTGAGGAAGAGAATGTTCTTCTTATCAGGACGAGTTACAAATAAGATCTGGTCCCCTAAAGCCTTGCCAGCTCTCTGGGAGTGGGGCAGCCCTTCCTCGATGTCTTCTAACAGGATTCCCCCTAAGCCGCCCTGGTCATGCTTATCCACGAGCCTCAGCACAGCCTCCTGGTCTTTCATGTTGCACTAGGGCTGAAGGCATACTTCCCATCTATTAATTCAATCTGGCGATTACTGACTAACTAGAGGCCGGTGCACGAATACGTGCATGGGTGGGGTCCGGCCGGCCCATCCCAGATCAGGGCCCATGGAGGGCAGGGCCGGCTGGGGGGAAGGGGCTGCGGATGGTTGGCTGGCTGCCCCGCCCCCTGGTCGAACTCCCGGTGGAGGTGACAATTTGCATATTAGCCTTTTATTATTTAGGATGCCTCCGTCATTAGCCATTGTTTCTGCTTGAGTCCAATATCTAAATGAGTGTTTCATCCAAATGTTCTTCTAAAGTTAGAGGATGCTGTGGGGGCCCTGACCAGAGCATGCGGGAGGTTCAAGGCCTCGCCATGCCCTTGCAGGAGGGCGCTGACTCAGCAGTACACCGTACGTATTGCACAGGTGCACCTTCATGTAACCTGCTCAAGTTAAGGTGGCACGAGCATCACTAGTTGGCATGAGGCCTCTTTGTTTGAGTGAGTATATAAGGTGCCACTGACCAGCCCCTGAGGCCACTGTCAGGCGTCTCTGTCCCTGCTCCGCGGAGTCCCGGCCACATCGTGAACGTGTGCGCATCTCAGGGAGGTCCCATCGCTCTCCTCTCCAACGTCGAATACACACTTTCCAGGAGGACTTTCCAGCCTGTGGTCCATGCGAGCATGTCGTGTTTCCTGGGATCGCTGAGCACTTGAATCACAGCATGAACCCACACGTTACAGGTCCCACCCCCAGGACTCTGACAGCGGGCCCTGAGGCTCACTGAGCCTCCTGGCTCCCACTCTTCTCGGGCGGCTTCCAGCGCTGGCTCCGCTATGACTTCCTTGGTCCGTGGACTCGGATGCTCAGACCTCCACCTGCACACCCCCCCAGAGCCACCTATGAGGAGGGTCTGGTGGCGGGGACATGGCAGAAGGCGATGGCACAGCGTGGCCCCCAGGGGGCGCCCGAGCCGGCTCTGCGGGCCTACTGGGCTGGGCGGGGCCTCACCCCTGCAGGTGCCAAAGTCTTTCTCCCAGGACCCTCAGCGCCACCGCCTTTGGACCCTGCCACAAGGGAACCTGGGAGAGGGTGCGGAGTGGATCCCGAATGTCACTCTGTGGGCCATGGGGATGCACCTTGGGGAGTGCCCCCCCCAACTGCAATGAGGAACACAGCACCCCTCCTGACCAGGGTGCGAGTGACCCCCTCAGGCCTCCAACCTCAGGCTGGGCTGGGCCTGGAGCCCTCAGGACAGCAGACAAGCCTTGTGCCCGCACCACGTGACCCTCCCTGGGAGGTTGTTCTCAGGACCCAGAGGCCACTCCCCTGAGAGGGTGTGGGGCGAGGGCAGGTCCCAGAACTGCCACTGACTGGGCCCAGCCCTGGGCCTCAGGCTGAACCAGATCTCCCCCGCCCCCAGGTGGTGCTGACCATGTTGTCTGCCTCTCCACCTGCCCTCTGCCCTTTGCCCTCTGCCTTCTACTTCCACCTGCCCCACCTGCCCCAGCCAGAGGTCTGGGAAGAGCCTCCTGCCGACCACGTGCTGCGATGGTGCTGATGGCCACACGGGGGCAGCAGAGCCCTGCGTGTGCTGGTGCTGGTGCTGGTGTCCAGCTCAGAGCTACTGTGCTGGGCCTGGAGCCAGGAGTGGGCCACAGGGGATACTTTCTGGGAAGCCTGCGGGGTCACCTGATCTCTGTCCCAGGTCATCTGACCCTTGTCCCAGGTCACCACCCGTGGTCACCTTGATCCCATCCCGCCAGGCTGAGCTCACCACAATAGCACGGCCATGGGGCTGAGCTGGCTGGGCCTGTGGTGAGCGTCCATCCTTAGGGCAGTGTCTGGAGGCCCCGGGGGGGGGGGCACTGGGCCCTGGACACTGAGATGGGTACTGGGGACACAGCTCAGGGACCACACTCCTGGTCCCCTGTCCTGTCCTGGGCACCTCCACGGTGGGGACCCAGTGGGGCAGGAGGCGGGTGCCTGGTGTCTTCCAGGGAGACAGCCTGGGCCTGGGGCCACTCGGGCCTCCAGGGGAGGTCAGTTGGTGGAGCCAGGAGGGTTCATGGTCTGAGGTGACAGGGGGACTCACGTAACAGGTTGCAGGGTTTATGGGACACCCCAGGGGGTGCTTCCCAGGCAGTGACCCCTGCACGTGGGTGTGGGTTTGGTGCTCCCAGGGGGCCCACGGTTTGAGGTGAGCACTTTGCCATCAGCTTTAGAGCAAAGATGGTGCATCATCGCCCTCAGAATGGGAAAGGCGGCTCTTGCTAACTTTCCTGCTGGTTCTGAGCCCAAAAGGACGGCCCCTCACAGCTTCCGGGGACCTGGAGCTGAGTTCTGGGGACTCACGCTGGCTCTGTAGGCATCCCTGGCCCCTCGGGCACGGATGGGTCACTTGGAGGTGGCAGCTGATGGATAGACTCCTCGGGCCCCCACCTCCTGGTCTCTCCAGCAGGGAGTCCAACATGTCACAGGTGGGCCCTGGGGGCGAGTCTGGAGCATGTGCAATGGCGCAGGAGGGCCACCAGGTGGCGCCCGAACCTGCTCTGTGGTCACAGGGGTGGATGGGTTTGCCATTCAGCTCTTACAAAATAAACCCACCCGTTGTGAATCCCACATCCGAATATTCTAATAACGGGCCCCTAAGTCTCACTGAGGCTACTCGCTCCCACGCTTCTCGGGTGGCTTCCAGCTTTGTCTCTGCTATGACTTTCTTGGTCCGTGGACTCTGATGCTCAGAGCTCCACCTGCATACACCCGAGGCCGCTTCTGAGGCCTGAACCTCCAACACTGGACTCCAGAGCCGCCTGGGAGGAGGGTCTGGTGGCAGGAACATGGCGGAACCGTGATGGCGCAATATGGCCCTGTACTCCCACTTCCCCACCTGCCCCAGCCAGAGGTCTGGGAAGAGCCTCCTGCCGACCACGTGCTGCGATGGTGCTGATGGCCACACGGGGGCAGCAGAGCCCTGCGTGTGCTGGTGCTGGTGCTGGTGTACAGCTAAGAGCTGCTGTGCTGGGCCTGGAGCCAGGAGTGGGCCACAGGGGACGCCTGCTGGGAGGCCAGCCAGGTCACCGGACCCCTGTCCCAGGTCACTCGAGCCCTCTCCCAACACACCCGGACCTTGTCCCAGGTCAACAGATTCCCACCGGTGGTCACCTTGGCCCCATCCCGCCAGGCTGAGCTCACCACAATAGCACGGCCATGGGGCTGAGCTGGCTGGGCCTGTGGTGAGTGTCCACACTGAGGGCAGTGCCTGGAGGCCCCGGGGGGGGGGCACTGGGCCCTGGACACTGAGATGGGTGCTGGGGACACAGCTCAGGGACCACACTCCTGGTCCCCTGTCCTGTCCTGGGCACCTCCACGGTGGGGACCCAGTGGGGCAGGAGGCGGGTGCCTGGTGCCAGCCAGGGAGACAGCCTGGGCCTGGGGCCACTTGGGCCTCCAGGGGAGGTCAGTTGGTGGAGCCAGGAGGGTTCATGGTCTGAGGTGACAGGGGGACTCACGTAACAGGTTGCAGGGTTTATGGGACACCCCAGGGGGTGCTTCCCAGGCAGTGACCCCTGCACGTGGGTGTGGGTTTGGTGCTCCCAGGGGGCCCACGGTTTGAGGTGAGCACTTTGCCATCAGCTTTAGAGCAAAGATGGTGCATCATCGCCCTCAGAATGGGAAAGGCGGCTCTTGCTAACTTTCCTGCTGGTTCTGAGCCCAAAAGGACGGCCCCTCACAGCTTCCGGGGACCTGGAGCTGAGTTCTGGGGACTCACGCTGGCTCTGTAGGCATCCCTGGCCCCTCGGGCACGGATGGGTCACTTGGAGGTGGCAGCTGATGGATGGACTCCTCGGGCCCCCACCTCCTGGTCTCTCCAGCAGGGAGTCCAACATGTCACAGGCGGGCCCTGGGGGCGAGTCTGGAGCATGTGCAATGGTGCAGGAGGGCCACCAGGTGGCGCCCGAACCTGCTCTGTGGTCACAGGGGTGGATGGGTTTGCCATTCAGCTCTTACAAAATTAACCCACCCGTTGAGTATCCCATATCCAAATCTATACTAATAAAAGGGCAATATGCTAATTAGATCAGACATCTTCTGGAAGTTTTTCCAGACGTCGTTCCTGACAAAGCCAGGGCCAAAGGGAAGCCGCCCACATCCCGGGTGCCTGCAAGTGGGGTCGGAGTGAAGCCACCCAGGTGCCAGGCTGAAGCGAAGCCGCCTGGATCCTATGTGCCTGAGGGAAGCTGGTGCTGGCAGCCGGGGAAGGAAGGCCTACTCTTGCACAAATTTTCATGCATCGGGTCTCTAGTATTCTAATAACGGGCCCCCTAAGGCTCACTGAGCCTCCTGGCTCCCACTCTTCTCGGGCGGCTTCCAGCTCTGGCTCCGCTATGACTTCCTTGGTCCGTGGACTCGGATGCTCAGACCTCCACCTGCACACCCCCCGAGGCCGCCTCTGAGGCCTGAACACCAGGACTGGCCCCCAGAGCCACCTATGAGGAGGGTCTGGTGGCAGGGACATGGCAGAAGGCGATGGCGCAGCGTGGCCCCCAGGGGGCGCCCGAGCCGGCTCTGCGGGCCTATCTGGGCTGGGCGGGGCCTCACCCCTGCAGGTGCCAAAGTCTTTCTCCCAGGACCCTCAGCGCCACCGCCTTTGGACCCTGCCACAAGGGAACTTGGGAGAGGGTGCGGAGTGGATCCCGAATGTCACTCTGTGGGCCATGGGGATGCACCTTGGGGAGTGCCCCCCCCAACTGCAATGAGGAACACAGCACCCCTCCTGACCAGGGTGCGAGTGACCCCCTCAGGCCTCCAACCTCAGGCTGGGCTGGGCCTGGAGCCCTCAGGACAGCAGACAAGCCTTGTGCCCGCACCACGTGACCCTCCCTGGGAGGTTGTTCTCAGGACCCAGAGGCCACTCCCCTGAGAGGGTGTGGGGCGAGGGCAGGTCCCAGAACTGCCACTGACTGGGCCCAGCCCTGGGCCTCAGGCTGAACCAGATCTCCCCCGCCCCCAGGTGGTGCTGACCATGTTGTCTGCCTCTCCACCTGCCCTCTGCCCTTTGCCCTCTGCCTTCTACTTCCACCTGCCCCACCTGCCCCAGCCAGAGGTCTGGGAAGAGCCTCCTGCCGACCACGTGCTGCGATGGTGCTGATGGCCACACGGGGGCAGCAGAGCCCTGCGTGTGCTGGTGCTGGTGCTGGTGTCCAGCTCAGAGCTACTGTGCTGGGCCTGGAGCCAGGAGTGGGCCACAGGGGATACTTCCTGGGAAGCCTGCTGGGTCACCTGACCTCTGTCCCAGGTCATCTGACCCTTGTCCCAGGTCACCACCCGTGGTCACCTTGGCCCTATCCCTCCAGGCTGAGCTCACCACAATAGCACGGCCATGGGGCTGAGCTGGCTGGGCCTGTGGTGAGCGTCCATCCTTAGGGCAGTGTCTGGAGGCCCCGGGGGAGGGCACTGGGCCCTGGACACTGAGATGGGTGCTGGGGACACAGCTCAGGGACCACACTCCTGGTCCCCTGTCCTGTCCTGGGCACCTCCATGGTGGGGACCCAGTGGGGCAGGAGGCGGGTGCCTGGTGTCTTCCAGGGAGACAGCCTGGGCCTGGGGCCACTCGGGCCTCCAGGGGAGGTCAGTTGGTGGCAGCAAATAGGGTACTGCTGCGAGCTGACAGGTGGACTCACATATAGGTTGTAGGGTCTGTGAGTTCTTTTCGAGCTGTCACACCTGCACACTTGTGTGTCCTGTTTCCATGGTCTACCTGTGTGTACACACGTGGCAGGACATGTTCTAAATCCCTGGGACTTGTTCAGGTGACCTAGGTGCTATGTGTCCCTGCAGTGCCCTCTCCTTCTCTGGTCCCACCCGGGTGATGACAGAGCCTGTCAGCCCTGTGTTTGCTGTTTGCTGTGTGTTTGCTGTGTGTTGACTGTTTGCTGTGTGTTGGCTGTTGGCTGTGTGTTGCTGTGTGTTTGCTGTGTGTTGGCTGTTTGCTGTGTGTTGGCTGTTGGCTGTGTGTTGCTGTGTGTTTGCTGTGTGTTGGCTGTTTGCTGTGTGTTTGCTGTGTGTTGGCTGTTGGCTGTTTGCTGTGTGTTGGCTGTTTGCTGTGTGTTTGCTGTGTGTTTGCCGTTTGCTGTGTGTTTGCTGTGTGTTGGCTGTTTGCTGTGTGTTGGCTGTGTGTTTGCTATGTGTTGGCTTTTTGCTGTGTGTTGTCTGTTTGCTGTGTGTTGGCTGTTTGCTGTGTGTTGGCTTTGTGTTTGCTGTGTGTTTGCTGTGTGTTGGCTGTTTGCTGTGTGTTGGCTGTTGGCTGTGTGTTGCTGTGTGTTTGCTGTGTGTTGGCTGTTTGCTGTGTGTTGGCTGTTGGCTGTTTGCTGTGTGTTGGCTGTTTGCTGTGTGTTTGCTGTGTGTTTGCCGTTTGCTGTGTGTTTGCTGTGTGTTGGCTGTTTGCTGTGTGTTGGCTGTGTGTTTGCTATGTGTTGGCTTTTTGCTGTGTGTTGTCTGTTTGCTGTGTGATGGCTGTTTGCTGTGTGTTTGCCGTTTGCTGTGTGTTTGCTGTGTGTTGGCTGTTTGCTATGTGTTGGCTGTTTGCTGTGTGTTGGCTGTTTGCTGTGTGTTGGTTGTTTGCTGTGTGTTGGCTGTTTTCTGTGTGTTGGCTGTTTGCTGTGTGTTGGCTGTGTGTTTGCTATGTGTTGGCTTTTTGCTGTGTGTTGTCTGTTTGCTGTGTGTTGGCTGTTTGCTATGTGTTGGCTGTTTGCTGTGTGTTGGCTGTTTTCTGTGTGTTGGCTGTTTGCTGTGTGTTGGCTGTGTGTTTACTATGTGTTGGCTGTTTGCTGTGTGTTTGCTATGTGTTGGCTGTTTGCTGTGTGTTGTCTGTTTGCTGTGTGTTGGCTGTTTGCTGTGTGTTTGCTGTTTGCTGTGTGTTTGCTATGTGTTGGCTGTTTGCTGTGTGTTGGCTGTTTGCTATGTGTTGGCTGTTTGCTGTGTGTTTGCTGTGTGTTGGCTGTTTGCTGTGTGTTTGCTGTGTGTTGGCTTTGTGTTTGCTATGTGTTGGCTATTTGCTGTGTGTTTGCTATGTGTTGGCTGTTTGCTGTGTGTTGGCTGTTTGCTGTGTGTTGGCTGTGTGTTTGCTATGTGTTGGCTTTTTGCTGTGTGTTGTCTGTTTGCTGTGTGTTGGCTGTTTGCTGTGTGTTGGCTTTGTGTTTGCTGTGTGTTGGCTGTTTGCTGTGTGTTGGCTGTTGGCTGTGTGTTTGTTTTGTGTTTGCTGTGTGTTTGCTATGTGTTGGCTGTTTGCTATGTGTTGGCTGTTTGCTGTGTGTTGGCTGTTTGCTGAGCTGCACAGGGTCAGCCACGTTCTGGCCCCAGGCCACTTCCTCTGCAGAAGCAGCTGCAGTGACCTCAGCGAGGGAAGCAGGAGAAGCAGGTGGAGTTGTTCCCACCGCAGAGCAGAGCCGGCCCTGACCACTGTCCTTGTGACCCCCGGAAACACTGGACTTAGAAACCTTAAAGCTGCCCCTTTGTTTTAGCAAGGTGACCTGTGAGAAAGAAGGGGCCGGAGGGTCCTGGTCACTGCACAGGCGCGTCCAGGGCACGGCAGGACTGCAGGCTCCCTGGGGGTGAGGGCAGCCATGCCCCCAGGTGCAGCCCCCAGGCCCTGCACGTGGGACGTCTGCGTGGCCTTGGGGGAACTGCAGTCCAGTTAGGACAAGGGCCCGGCGAGTCCTAAACACAGGTGACCTACATGGCTCAGTGGTTGAGTGCCAGCCTAGGAACCAGGAGGTCACGGTTCGATTCCTTGTCAGGGTACATGCCCGGGTTGTGGGCTCCATCCCCAGTGTGGGGTGTGCAGGAGGCAGCTCATCAGTGACTGTCTCATCATTGATGTTTCTATCTCTCTCCTCTTCCTTCCTCTCTGAAATCAATAAAATATATTAAAAACAAACAAAATAGGTGATGGGCCTGGGGAGAGGCCAACAGGAAGCCAACAGGGGTGGAGGCGCAGAGTTGGGGCCCTCTGACCTGTCCCCTGGAGACTCCCCACTTCTCAGACTCCTTGCCGGAGCCTTCCACTCTCCTGCCCCAGCTTCCCCCATTTCCCTACACACCCTCCTGTCTGTTACCCACGCCTCCCCCACTTCCTGCTCACTGGCTTCCTGGGTCCCCCTTTCCCATGACCCCACCCCACCTCTCGCCTGCTCCCAGTCCTCCTGCCTGCCGGCCCCTCCTGGCGCTGGGGGTCAGAGCCCCGGCTCTGAGAGTGCCACTAGTGTCGAGTGGGGGGGGGGCAGGCTCTTCCCAAGACCCCAGTGGACACACCACCCCTCCCCCACCCGCCTAATTGTATTCGCAAGTCAGCCAGTCCTCCCGGCCCTCCTAGGGGGCAGCGGCTGGGCCTGAGGCTGGAGAGAAAGTCCCAGGAGGGGCTCAGGCCCCAGGATGACCAGACCCTCCTCCCTAGCTATGCCCCCCCCGGGGGTCTGGAAGGATGGCGGGAGGGAGGGAAGGGGAGGCCAGTCGGCCAGTGGGACCTCTGCCTGGGGGCGCAGGGAGGCCAGGAGGGTGAGGCTGTCCCCATCAGCCCCCAGGGACCCCTGGCCCTTGGAGGCCTGGGCCTAGGCCTCGGGTTCCCTGGTGGTGGAGTGGCTGTCCTCCCCAGCCCCCCACTGGCCAGCCTGTCTCCTCTGCAAGGCCCCTGGGTCAGGACACCTGGCCACAGCAGCAAGACCAGGTGTAGGGGCTCAGCCGGGGCGTTGGCTGTGACCAGGGGTTTCCTGGGCTTAGCAGGAGGGGTAGGGGTGGGGGGTGAGTGATGGCTCGGCTCCCGCTGCCCTTGGCTGGGCCCTCACAGCCCCGCGCATGGACCCACCCCGCAGACTCCTCTGCAGCCCGGTGGAGCCGGCCTGGCGCCTGGAGGGGCTGTTGAGGGAGGAGGCAGGGCCTGGCCAGGGGTCAGCACCTCGTCATTGAGGCATGGTCGCCTGGGTCTAGAACCATCCTCAGGTGGCAGAGGAGGGTCAAGGGTTTGGAGACTGGCAGGGAGGGGTCAGAGTGGGGTCCATGAAAGGGGACAGCCCAGGCAGCTGGGCTGTGGGCCCCGGGCTCCTGGACTGCAGGCTCACACGGACCCACATGGGCTCACATGGCTCATACAGTCCACATGGCTCTCACATGCTCTCCAAGTCAGTCACTCCCAGAGGAATGAGGGGGTAGGGGAGCTGTGTGGGGCCCATGGGGTTCTCTGAGAAGCAGGGGGGCCTCTGCCAGGCCTTCCTCAGCTCTTCATTCTGGGGACTCAGGCCCCGGCACAGCAGAGACACCCCAGAACAGATCTGCTGGTCAGGCTGAGCCGGGGGCTGGGTCCCAGACACACAGTGCACCAGTCCCCCCAGGGGCCCCCAGTCACTGTGCACTTGCCCTACAGGGGACACGGCGGGGCAGGAGGGCCGCACGTGGCCCAGGCCGTGAGCACACACCCCATTCACACTCATTCACACACATACACACTCACCCCCTCATACACACTCACACATTCACACACTCACACACAATACCACACACGCACACCCCCCCACACATTCACACCCACCCACACTCACAACACCACACATTCACTCACCCCCCACACACATTCACACCCACCCACACTCAACACCACACACTCTCACATTCACACACTCACACACAACACCACACACTCACTCACCCCCCCCACACATTCACACCCACCCACACTCACAACACCACACACTCACACATTCACACACTCACACGCACAACACCACACACACTCACACATTCACACACTCACACACAACACCACACACTCACTCACTCCCCACACACATTCACACCCACCCACATTCACAACACTACACACTCACACATTCACACACTCACACACACCACACACTCACCCCCACACACATTCACACCCACCCATACTCACAACACCACACACACACCCCCACATACATGCACACTCATACACACCAACACACTCACTCACCCCCCACACATTCACACTCACCCACACTCACAACACCACACTCACACACACCCACACACATGCACACTCACACACATGCACACTAACAACACCACACTCACTCACCCCCACACATTCACACCCACCCACACTCACAACACCACACACACACCCACACACATGCACGCACACACATGCACACTCACAACCCCACACTCACTCACCCCCCACACACATTCACACCCACCCACACTCACAACACCGCACACACACCCACACACATGCACACACACATGCACACTCACACCACACACTCACCCATACCCACACACATGCACACTCACACACATGCACACTCACAACACTATACTCACCCCCCACACACATTCACACCCACCCACACTCACAACATCACACACACACCCACACACACACATGCACACTCACAACACCACACACTCACACACACCCACACATGCACACTCACCCCCATTCACACCCACCCACACTCACAACACCACACACTCACACACCCACACACATGCACACTCACAACACCACACACTCACACACACCCACACACATGCACACTCACAACACCACACACTCACACACACCCACACACATGCACACCCACCCACAGTCACACCACACACTCACACACAGCCACACACACTCACACCACATACACACTCACAACACCACACTCAGCCACACACATACACACTCACACACATTCACTCATTCACACACATGCACACTCACTCACACATCCCTTCACTCACTCACATTCCCACACACTCACACACACCCACACTCACTCACACACCCCACACTCACAACACCACACTCTCAGCCCCACACACACACTCACACACACCCACACACTCACCCCCTCACACACATACACATTCACACCCACCCACACTCACAACACCACACACTCACCCACAGCCACACACACTCACTCACACACGTTCAAACCACACACATGCACACTCATACCACACACACCACACACTCACTCACACACACACACACTCACCCGCATCCCCACACACTCACTCACACACACACACACTCACCCACATCCCCACACACTCACTCACACACCCACACTCACACTCATATCTCCACACACTCACTCACACACCCACACCCACACTCACACTCATATCTCCACACACTCACTCATGCATGTGGTGGAGAGTGTGCTTCTGGCTCCATATGAGTCTCCGGAAGTGGCATGTGCCTGCGTGTGTGAGTGCACAGTGTCCACATGGCTATGAGTGTGAGCCTGAGAGTGTGTGTGTGGCTGGAGGATGCCTGGGTGGTGTCTGAGTGTGTCTGTGTATCTGTCTGTCAGTGTGAACACATGTTTACTTGAGAGGCCATATGTATCTGTCTGTCAGTGTGAACACATCTTTACTTGAGAGGTCATATGTATACACATGTGTGCTTGAGCCCATGGGGTCTATGGGTACATCTGTATGGCAGCACCTGCGTGTCTGTGTGTGTCCAGGAGTGTCTGAAAGCTGGATGTGTCCGTGTGTCTCTACCTTGCTGTGTCTCCATGTCTCTGTGCGTCTGCTTGTTTCTGTGTGTCTTTCTGTTTGTGACTGTGTCTCTCTGTGTGTGTCTTTCTGTGTTTGTCTCTGTATGATTGTGTCTCTGTGTCTCTATGTCTCTGTGTCTATGTCTCTCTGTCTTTGTGTGTGTTTGTCTTTCTGTGAGATTGTGTCTCTGTGTGTGTCTGTATGTATCTGTGTGTCTGTATGTATCTGTGTGTCTGTATGTATCTGTGTCCTGTGTGATGGTTGTTCTCTGAGTGTCTCTGTGTCTGTGTTTGTCTCTGTATGACTGTCTTTGTGTCTCTCTGTCTCTCTCTGTCTCTGTGTCCGTGTTTCTGTATGTGTCTGTCTCTCTGTCTCTTTGTGTGTTTGTCTCTGTATGATTGTGTCTCTGTGTCTCTACGTCTCTGTGTTATGTCTCTCTGTCTTTGTGTGTGTTTGTCTTTTTGTGAGATTGTGTCTCTGTGTGTATCTGTCTCCCTGTGTCTCTGTATGTATCTGTGTGTCTGTATGTATCTGTGTGTCTGTATGTATCTGTGTCCTATGTGATGGTTGTTCTCTGAGTGTCTCTGTGTGTCTGTTTGTGTCTCCATGTGACTGTGCGTCTGCATGACTGTGTGTGGGAGACTGTGTGTAAGGAGGGGCTGCCCTACCGACCCCGTCACCCAGGCCACACCTGGGGGTCCTCAGAAACCCCTCCTTAAGCTTTGGAGCTTTCCCTGGAGGCTGGGCCAGCTGCAGGGGTGGGGTGGAGAGGGCCTGCCTGGCCAGGACACCCTGCTCTGCACCCCCAGACAAGGGCCCCCTCAGGGCTGCCTGTCCCATCACCCCCACAGCCTTGCTGGCCCTTCAGGATTTCAGTGTGCAGGGTGAGGTCTCACAGAGGCCTCCACAGCCCACACAGGACAAGGGGCAGGTCTGCCCCTGGGGTGGCCCTGTGGGGCCTGGGGTGGGGGTTGGCTGGGAGCCCCACAGCGGCTGCAGCCAGAGGTGTGCTGGCAGGTCCTGTCCTGGGCCAGCAGGACGGAGGGTTGTGGCTGTGCCAGGGCAGGACGGGCTGTGAGGCAGTGCAGGCGAGTGAGGGGGTGATATTCTGCTGAGGGCTGGATGTCATCCCTGGGGCCTGCGAAGTCCACTTCCCTGGTCACTCAGGGCCTGGCCACCACACAGGCCTGAGCAGCTGGGGGGCATGGTAGGGGGAGAATAGTCAGGAATCCTCCCAAACAGCTGCCCGCCCCTCCCCCACCCATGCAAATGCCAGGTTGGCTCAGCTGCTGTGGTCTCAGGGGCAAATGCACGGGGATTTCCACCCGGGCCCACCTGCTCTGCGGTTCCCGGCCTTGGTGTATTTAGAAATATTTGCGTGTGTGCGTTTGTGCCTGTGGAGAGGGTGGGGGTGGGAACGAGCTGGCCCGTGGCTTGTTTTTCAGATGGGGCGTGGGGGAGGGGAGTGGGGTCCAGCCTTCCCCGTGGGCGCAGCGAGGGTCCAGGTATGCAACCCCACCCTGGTCAGTGCGTGGACTCCCAGCCTGGCCATGCCCTTGCAGGAGGCCCTGAGTGTGGTCCCCTGCCCTGCTCCATAGAAACTTCCAGAACCACAGTCGCTGTGCTAGGAGGCAGATGGAAAGTGGGACCTGCTCCATAGTCACACTCGTGGGTGCACACACACACACACACACACAGGTGTGCACATGCTGTGGCCCAGCACTGGCTGCCCAGGGGCAGGAGCTGACCCTCCTGTGCTCTGTGTGGCCGCAGCCCTGACACCGTGACCTCACGGCTCTGCCCTCGGCTCTGGGCACAGACATGCCCCCTGGACTTCCCTGACCCAAGTCAGGAGCTCGGACCCCACACTGCCCGCTGCGCATGTGGGCGTGACCATGCGTGTGAGCATGCGAGAATGCAGAGGCCAGTGGAGGGAGCATGGTCCATGGTGTATAGGTGTGTGTACAGATGGGTGCGCATGTGTGTGTGGTGGGTGTAGGTGTGTGTACAGTTGTGTATGGATGTGTATAGTGAGTGTAGGTCCATGTACAGAGGTGTGCACAGGTGTGTGTAGTGTGTATGTGTGTACAGATGTGTGCATAGGCATGTGTAGTGAGTGTATGTATGTGTGGCATGTAGGTGTGTGTGGAGTGTGTAGATGTGTGTACAGGTGTGTGCACAGGCAGTGTATGTGTGTGTACAGGTGTGTGCATAAGAATGTGTAGTGTGTAGTGCAGGGGTGGGCAAACTTTTTGACTCGAGGGCCACAATGGGTTCTTAAACTGGACCGGAGGGCCGGAACAAAAGCATGGATGGAGTGTTTGTGTGAACTAATATAAATTCAAAGTAAAGGAGCGGAGGGGAGAGCAAGAGAACCGGATAGAACAGCCGGATCCGGCCCGCGGGCTGTAGTTTGCCCACGGCTGGTGTAGTGTGTAGTGTGTGGTGTGTAGGGGTGTGTAAGGTGGATAGTGGGGCTCCCAGGAGACCCCGCAGCTCCTTCCACCCCTAGGCTGGCTGTCATCACCCCAGGACAAGGCCCCATCCATGCCCCCAGCCTCCTGGCTCTGCAGCAGTGACCCCAACCCCTGGGCAGTGACAGGGCTGGAGGGGCGGCCCTGCCCCCAGCACAGGGGCACCAATGCACCATGGTGCATGGTGGCTGGGAGGGCATCCCCAAGTGAGGTGTGTGCAGCCCCCTCTCAGGCCCGTGTGTGTGTGTGTGTGTGTGTGTGTGTGTGTGTCTGTGAGTGCATGTTGGTGTATGCACCTCTCTGAGTGTGCGTGCCCATGCGTTTGTGTATATGCACATGTGTCTCTGTGTGCATGCATGTGTCCATGCCTGAGTGACTCCACACGTGTTTGCACACAGTCATGTCTGCTGTACATGCAGGGGGCTGAGGAGCCCGGGGGTGGGGCTGGTGTGTGGGGAGGGGCTGGGACGGGACGGGACTCACCTCGGAGGCAGCTGGGCCTCAGTGCAGGTGTCCCAAACTGGACAGAGGCAGAGGCCCAGACTCACACAGACCCACTCCCACTCCCAGCACAGCCACACTCACAGACATGAGAGAAACACACCACCACACCCCCCTATACACAACACAAACACAGTCACACAAGTCACCCGGATTCACACTCACCCCTCCACACGCTCATAACATACTGACACACTCAGAACCACACAGATGAACATAGAGACCCACACACATGTTCACTCCCATACTTCACACTCACACACACACTCTCACAGTCACACATGATCTCACACAGTCACACTTACACAGTCACACTCTCACACTCACACTCTCTCACATACTCTCAGTCACTCTCTCTCACACACTCTGACAGTCACACACTCAGCTCATCTATCACACTCTCACACTCCCACAGTCACACATGATCTCACACTCACACACAAACTCAGTTACACTCTCACAGTCACAGTCACACTCTCTCACAGACACCACTCTCAGTCACTCTCTCACAGTCACACACTTTCTCACACTCACACACTCGCAGTCACACACTTTCTCACACTCACACACTCACAGTCACACATTCTTTCACACACGCTTGTACACCCACAGGCTCACTCAGAGTCCCTCCATGCACAGTCCTCCCTTTGGGCTAAGGGAGACCCAATGAGGCTCACTCAGGCCTGGCTGCTCCCTGTGGGGGAGAACATGCCGAGTGTGGGGTTCCACCAGCCCGACGGCTCACTCCCCAAGTGCCCGGTCCTGCCTGGGGGTCTCCTTTGTGAGGGGCATGAGCTCTGTGCTGGGGGAAGGCCCCAAGCACGAGCGGAGTGGGGGCCGTGGGGGAGGTCAGCAGAGCTGGGAGCAGCTGAGCGAGGCAGAGCCAGGCCTGTGTGTGTGTGTGTGGCGGGGGCAGAGCAGGTCGGGCCCACCTGCAGCTCCAGGTCTGGCCCCCGAGGTTGCTGGGATGCCCACGAGGCCTCTGCCCTGTGCAGGTCGTTGTGCTGGTGAGGCAGCCTCCGGGCCTCGGGGAAAACCAGGCCTGCCTGGGCCCGGACATGGGGCTGGGAGGGGGCCTTGGGGCCACGGCAACCAGGGGACGCAGGAGACCTGGGACAAGTGCTCCCGGACCCCAGCCTGGGGGCCTGGGCTTGGGACTGGGGCTGGGGCTGGGGCTGGGACAGGATCCCACGAGGTGCTGGCAGCAGGGCTGCCCCTGGGGATGGTGCCTAGGACACCAGTCAGCACCGTCTGACAGTGATAGAAACTGCCAGGATTCCCAGAGTGGAGGGAGGGCCTGGCGGGGCTGCGTGTGGGGCTGGGGCGTTTTGGGGGGCCGGAGGGCAGGCTTATCCTGAGGGGCCTGTGAGCAGCTGGAGCGGGCAGGCTGGGTGAGGGCAGAGGCCGTGAGAAGAGGCGACAGGGCCGGTGGGCACCTGGGCGGGGGGGACGTTGGCTTTGCCCTGACTGAGCCCAGCTGCCTGGGGGCCAGGTGGAGGTGGGGAGTGTTGGCCTTCCTCAGCACAGAGTCCGCCTCCCATGGCTGGTGTGTCAATGTCACGCATGTCCGTGTCCCGCCGGGCCCTCCTCCGTGTTGGCCGGGCACGTTGAGGGCCCATCTAAAAACACTTGCCGCGGAGGCCTGGGTGGGGTGCCCAGCGTGCCCGCTGGCCCCAGCAGCTCAGAGCCCCGGGCCTCGCCTGCAGCCCACGGCCGGCATCTGAGGCAGGAGCCTGGCACAGCCATCTCCTGGGGAGTAACAGCACCTGTTCACACAGGCCCGCCGGCGCTCCCGCCACCTCGCCCTGGGGTGCGCGCCCTGCTCCCCGCCACCTCGCCCTGGGGTGTGTGCCCTGCTGCCCGCCCTGCCCTGCAGTCCTGGACGGGGAGGTAGGCACCAGGGCAGCCCCAGCTCCTCTGGCCCCCGGCACAAGGGTCTCTCTGTGGAGCTCACAGAGCTGTAAGTGTGGGTGTGGGCAGCCGCTGTCCATGGCTGCCCAGTGGTGGCCCCAGAGTCACCCACAGGAGGGCTCTGAACGGTGCCCGGATGTGGGTGCACCAGTCGGCCCGGGAGACTCCAGGGTGTCCCAGCGCCAGGACCACTGGCCTTGGCCACCCTGTCATGGAGGGTCGGGATAGGCCCCATTCCTCTCACTCCTTCCTCACGGGGCAGCTGGGAATCTTCTGGTGGTTTGGAGCATGGATCATCCTGGAAAGGGCAGAGAAGCCTGGCCCTCCCTGATTCTCCAGGTTAAGACAAGGAGAGACGCAGTGGAGAGGGACAGACAGACAGAGAGGGAGACAGACAGAGAGGGAGACAGACAGACAGTCAGAGAGGAAGAGACAGACAGACAGAGAGGGAGACAGACAGACAGACAGAGAGGGAGAGGCAGACAGACAGAGAGGGAGAGACAGACAGAGACACAGGGACACACAGAGCTACATAGAGCCAGAGAGACAGATAAATGGAGAGAGACAGAGACAGAGAGATCCAGGGAGCCAGAGGGAAGCAGAGAGAGACAGAGACAGGGAGAGACGAGACTGGCAAGGGACGGAGATGAGGAGAGGGTCGGGGAGATGGAACCAGAGGTTCAGATGGGGATGAGTGTGTCTAGGGCCAGGGCCGGGGCAGAGTGAGGAGGAGGAGAGCCCAGGGCAGGCCGGGCCCAGGAGGCGACAGGTGACGAGGGCTCAGGCTCTGACCACCGCCTGAGCCCACCGTGCCCATCGCGGGAGACCTCGGGACAGCCCCCTGCTGAGCCCGCGGCCTGTGGATGGGACAGGCAGGGTCCTTGGGTGGTCTCAGCAGCTCGTCCTCTGCCCCCTGGATGCCCTCCAGCAGCGCTTGGGCCTGCCTGGGTCACAGGGACGGAAACCAGCTCAGAGCCGTTCATTCACTGCAATCACCATGCCAGGGGGTCGCTGCCACTGACAGGGCCTGGTGGGTTGGGGGGGACTCTGCCCTGGGGGGAGGGTCGCTGAGCCCTGAGGCCGGTGGCCTGGCCATGAAGGGAGGGGGGGCGGCTGCAGGTGGGGAACTGGCCTAGCTATTTCTGGAAACAGCCTCTGTGGGTGAGAAAGAAGTTTTCCGTTTGGAACAAACACTCATTTGCATGTGCCCTCAGGGGCTGCATTTGCCCTGAATGAGTCACTGGGGGAGAAACTGAGAGGAGCCCCTCGCACCTGCCTTGGGAGGGGGTTGCATGGGGGGGGGCAGGAGTGGGCCCTGTGGGCCCAGAGCCTGGCATGGGGCCCAGAGACCCCGACAGTGCAGCCCCCAGCCCCCAACCCCCATGGTGTGGCTTAGCACCAAGCATCGCCCCCCACTGCCCCGACGGAGCCCCGGGGGTCCCCCATGCCCTCTGGGAAGGTCCCCCCCCCCGCAGACGAGAACAGGAGCCATGTAGCTGGGGCTGAGGCTGGGCCATGAGGAGCCAGGGCTCAGCGTACCCTTGGCAGCCAGGACGTGGCCCGAGACCAGGCTGGGCAGTGGGGGAGTGACAGTGAGACTCCCTCGACCCAGAGCTCTGGGTGCTGTGGGGGGTGCACACCAGTGACCAGTGAGGGTGCTGGGGAGCACTGCTGAGCGTGGGCTGGGCAGGCCCTACCACTGGTGTCATGGATGCCAACCAGGCCGGTGCCCCTGGCAGACGGGGTGTCACTGCCAACGTTGGGAGGTCCCGAGAGGAGTGGCCCTGGAGGAGGTCCGGGGGGCTGCCCGTGAGGGTAACAGGTGGGGGGCTGCCAGTGGGGGTGACAGGCCTGTGGGGGTGACAGGCCTGGGGGCTGCCTGTGGGGGTGATAGGCCCGGGGGTTACTTGTGGGGGTGACAGGCCCGGGGGGGCGGCCTGTGGGGGTGACAGGCCTGGGGGATGGCGGCTGGGCTGAGGGCGCCGTGGGCATGGGCAGGGAGCCCACTAAGTGCCCTAGACTCTGGGAAACGCTCGTTATTCTGGAAACAGGAGACTCTAGGGAGGGCCAGGCCCCCCTGTTCTTTCCAGAATGATCCATGTGCCATAAACACCAGACACTGACGAGGGCTTTCCACAGCTTCCCACCGACATGGGAGGAAGGAGTGGGGCCACCCTGACCCTGTGCATGACGGCCACCCCCAGGCTCCCGCCTCCCTCTCCTCTTGTCTTCGAGGCGGCCAGGGGGCGGTCGGTGCAGGGCCTCACCTGTGCCTGGGCTCAGTCACCCTCAGGCCTGGTGACCTGGCCTTTCGTCCTATCTGTCCACCTAGCCTGCCCGCTGCAGCTGCTCACTGGCCCCCAGGATAAACCTGCCCCCTTAACCCCCAGCGCCACAGGCAGCCCCACCAGGCCCTCCCTCCACTCTGGGACTCCTGGCAGCGCCCATCACTGTCAGGTGGTGCTGGCTGGTGTCCAGCTCTGTGATAGAGCCCCCGGCTGTCAGCACCTCATGGGGGTCCTGTCCCAGCCCCAGCCCCAGTCCCAAGCCCAGGCCCCCAGGCTGGGGTCCGGGAGCGCTTGTCCCAGGTCTCCTGCGTCCCCTGGTGCCGTGGCCCCAAGGCCCCCTCCCAGCCCCATGTCCGGGCCCAGGCAGGCCTGGTTTTCCCCGAGGCCCGGAGGCTGCCTCACCAGCACAACGACCTGCACAGGGCAGAGGCCTCGTGGGCATCCCAGCAACCTCGGGGGCCAGACCTGGAGCTGCAGGTGGGCCCGACCTGCTCTGCCCCCGCCACACACACACACACAGGCCTGGCTCTGCCTCGCTCGGCTGCTCCCAGCTCTGCTGACCTCCCCCACGGCCCCCACTCCGCCCGTGCTTGGGGCCTTCCCCCAGCACAGAGCTCATGCCCCTCACAAAGGAGACCCCCAGGCAGGACCGGGCACTTGGGGAGTGAGCCGTCGGGCTGGTGGACCCCCACACTCGGCATGTTCTCCCCCACAGGGAGCAGCTAGGCCTGAGTGAGCCTCATTGGGTCTCCCTTAGCCCAAAGGGAGGACTGTGCATGGAGGGACTCTGAGTGAGCCTGTGGGTGTACAAGCGTGTGTGAAAGAATGTGTGACTGTGAGTGTGTGAGTGTGAGAAAGTGTGTGACTGTGAGTGTGTGAGTGTGAGAGTGTGAGAGAGAGTGACTGAGAGTGAGTATGTGAGAGAGTGTGAATGTGTGACTGTGTGAGTGTGACTGTGTGAGATCATGTGTGATTGTGAGAGTGTGTGTGTGAGAAAGTGTGTGACTGTGAGTGTGTGAGTGTGAGAAAGTGTGTGACTGTGAGAGTGTGTGAGAGAGAGTGACTGAGAGTGGTGTCTGTGAGAGTGTGACTGTGACTGTGAGAGTATAACTGTGAGTTTGTGTGTGAGAGTGTGAGATCATGTGTGACTGTGAGTGTGTGAGTGTGATAGATGAGCTGAGTGTGTGAGTGTGTGCCCATAAGTAAATGTGTGAGTGTGAGTGTGTGTCTGTCCATCTCTGGATGTGAGTGAAATGTGTGACTTGAGTGTGAAGAGGCCAGGCAGTGCTTGGGGCCCTTGTAAATGTTCTGTGTGTGCAGGGCAGAGTGTGGCTGAGTGTGCATGTGGTGTGTGTGTGTGTGTGTGTGTGTGTGTGTGTGTGTGTGAGGGGCCCACTCCTGGCACCTGGGCCGGCTGCTCCTCCCTTTACTGCGCCTTTCTCTCTGTGTCTGTTTATCCCCTGGGTCCTCCTGGCCTGGCCTGGCTCTGTGTTTGCCACCTCTGCCTCCCTGTCCCTGTATCTCTCTGTCTCTGTCCCTGTCCCTGTTTCTCTCTGTCTTTCATGCTGTCCCTGTTGTGTCTCTGTCTCTGTCCATCTCTGTCTCTCTCTGTCCCTGTCTCTGTCTCTCTGTTCCTGTCTCTCTCTATGTCTCTGTCTGTCTCTGTCTCTCTCTGTCACTGTCTCTCTCTGTCCCTGTCTCTCTCTCTCTGTGTCTCTGTCTGTCCCTGTCTGTCTCTGTCTCTCTCCCTGTTCCTCTTCCTGTCTCTCTCTGTCCCTGTCCCTGTCTGTCTCTGCCTCTGTCTTTGTCTCTGTCTCTGACTTTGGTGCAGTGTCCCTGGGTGTGGCTGTGGGCCCTGCCATGAGCCTGTGGGTCATGCCTGTCCTGCCCAGAGGCCCACAGGGATGTCTGCTGGGGTCCCAGGGCTGTGCCCATGCTCTGTCCCTGGCTGTGGGGCCCAACACAGGGGAAGCAGGAGGGAGGGATGTGTGGGGTGTAGGACCCGGCAGCGGGCAATGCCACCCTGGCCTGGCAGTGTCGTGGCTACAGGCTCAGGAGGCTGTAGGCTGAAGAGTCCAGTAGCCAGTTAGCCGCCCAAGAACCTGGCCGAACGGTGATGTTGGAACAACAGGTGTGGGGGCTCCCTGGCTGAGCTCACAGGTCCTGGCTGACCTTTGCTTTCTTTCTCTCTCTCTTTCTCTGTCTCTCTCTCTCGTTCTGTGTTTCTTTTTTTTAAATATGTTTTTATTGATTTTTAGACAGAAAGGAAAGGAGAGAAATAGAGAGATAGAAACATCGATGAGAGAGGAACCTCACTGATCGGCTGCCTCGGGCATGCTCCCCACTGGGGATCAAGCCCGCAACCTGGGCCTGGGCCCTGACCGGGAATAGAATGGCGACCTCTTGGTTCCTGGGTCAACGGTCAACCACTGAACCACACCAGCCGGGCCTGGCTGACCTTTACTGATCCTGGCTGACCTTGGTCTCTGTAAGGCCCGGTCATGGCTCTACAATCACCAGATGGTGACGAGGAGACTGCTCCTTCAGGAAGGTTCCCAGGTGACATGTGAGGAAGGAATGAAGGGAATGGGGCCATCCTGACCCTCATAACACGATGGCCAAGGCCAGTGGGCCTGGTGTTGGGACACCCTGGTGTTTCCCTGGCCAGCTGGTCTATCCACATCCGGGTACCGTTCAGGCTGACCCTGGCTGACCCTGAGCTGACCTGCTTGACCCCGGCTGACCCTGGCAGACCCTGGATGACTCTGGATAACCTTGGCCTCTCTGAGGCCTGACCCTGGCTGACCTGGCTGATGTAGGCTGACATTGGTTGGTCTGGGTGAGCCCGGCTGACCCTGTTCTGTGGGAGCTGTTGTGGGTGGGGGCATTCTGCAGGCCATGGGGGCCTCCTGCTCTAGGCTCTGGCCCATTGCCCAGGCCTGGCCACCTGGCCAGCTCTCGGTTCGGGGAGAGACCTCAGGGGGCTCTGGCTGGGACACCTGGATGGCGGGCTCACAATGACTCAGCTGCCTGAGGGGTAATTTTGGAAGTTTCAGCAGGTGATATGGCACCGGAGCCTTGAGAAAAACAAGAAAAGCAAGAGAACACAAACACCAGTGCCCTCCCTCCTGCCCCACCCCGGTAACCTCTGTGCCCAGAGGCCCTCAGGGATAGGGACTGGCTCAGGCCGCCTGGGCCTGGCACCCACACAGCCCTCTGAAACCTGGAGAGGATGAGGCCAGGTGGTGGGTCATTCCTTCATCCTCCGTCCAGTGCCCAGACCAAGAGGCTGAAAGATCCTCTGAGAGCCTCCCATGCTCCATGTGGGTCACTTTCTACAGAGGGTCAGTGCTCGGACCCAGGGCAGGGTGGCCGGACTCAATATCTGAGATAAAGTGATGCAGGATGACAATAGGGATTCAGAGGCAGAGTAGGTGGAAATAAGACCTAGACCTGGTCCAGTAATGAGGACCAGAGCCCAGTGATCAGGACCATGGCTCAGGGATCAGAACCAGGGCCCAATGATCAGGACCAGGGTTCAGGGATCAGGACCAGGGCCCAGGGATCAGGACCAGGGCCCAGTGACCAGGACCAGGGCCCAGTGACCAGGACCGGGGCCCAGTGACCAGGACTGGGGCTCCATGACCAGGACTGGGGCCCAGTGACTAGGACCAGGGCCCAGTGACTAGGACCAGGGCCCAGTGACCAGGACCAGGGCCCAGTGACCAGGACCAGGGCCCAGTGACCAGGACTGGGGCTCCGTGACCAGGACCGGGGCCCAGTGATCAGAACCAGGGCCCAGTGACTAGGACCAGGGCTCAGGGATCAGGACCAGGGCCCAGTGACCAGGACCGGGGCCCAGTGAGCAGGACCGGGGCCCAGGGATCAGGACCAAGGCCCAGGGATCAGGCCCGGGGCTCAGGGATCAGGACCGGGGCCCAGGGATCAGGACTGGGGCTCAGGGATCAGGACCAGGGCCCAGTGACCAGGACCGGGGCCCAGTGACCAGGACCGGGGCCCAGTGACCAGGACCGGGGCCCAGTGACCAGGACCGGGGCCCAGTGACCAAGACCGGGGCCCAGTGACCAGGACCGGGGCTCAGGGATCAGGACCGGAGCCCAGTGACCAGGACCGGGGCTCAGTGACCAGGACCTGGGCCCAGTGACCAGGACCAGGGGCCAGTGACCAGGACCGGGGCTCAGGGATCAGGACCGGGGCTCAGGGATCAGGACCAGGGCCCAGTGATCAGGACCGGGGTCCAGTGACCAGGACCGGGTCCCAGTGACCAGGACCGGGGCTCCGTGACCAGGTCAAGGGCTCCATGACCAGGACCAGGGCCCAGTGACTAGGACCAGGGCCCAGTGATCAGGACCGGGGCTCAGGGACCAGGACCGGGGCACAGGGATCAGGACCGGGGCTCAGAGATCAAGACCAGGATCCAGGGATCAGGACAGGGCTCAGGGATCAGGACCAGGTTTCAGAGATCAGGACCAGGGCCCAGGGATCAGGACCAGGGCCCAGGGATCAGGACCGGGGCCCAGGGATCAGGACCAGGGCCCAGGGATCAGGACCGGGGCCCAGGGATCAGGACCAGGGCCCAGGGATCAGGACCGGGGCCCAGGGATCAGGACTGGGGCTCAGGGATCAGGACCGGGGCCCAGGGATCAGGACCGGGGCCCAGGGATCAGGACCAGGGCTCAGGGATCAGGACCAGGGTCCAGGGATCAGGACCAGGGCTCAGGGATCAGGACCAGGGTCCAGTGATCAGGACCAGGGTCCAGGGATCAGGATCAGGGCCCACGGATCAGGACCAGGGCTCAGGGATCAGGACCAGGGCCCAGGGATCAGGACCAGGGCCCAGGGATCAGGACTGGGGCTCAGGGATCAGGCCCGGGGCTCAGGGATCAGGACCAGGGCCCAGGGATCAGGACCAGGGCCCAGTGATCAGGACCAGGGCCCAGGGATCAGGACCGGGGCCCAGGGATCAGACTGGGTGTCAGTGACCAGCACCAGGAACCAGTGACTAGGACTGGAGCTCAGGGATCAGGACCTGGGCTCAGGGATTAGGACGGGGCCCAGAGACAAGGACCGGGGCCCAGTGATCAGTCCCAGTGCCCAGTGACAAGGACCAGGGAGCCGGGCCCACATCCTGTGAGGATCTTGTTTATACTCCCCTTGGTGAGACCTGCTTTTGCTCACACCTGCGTCTTATGCGGGAACTGGTCTTGAGGCCTTGGCAGGGGGCCCCATTTCCATGTTCACTGTGAACCTGCCTTGGGTCATGAGGTTGGTACCCTTGTCCCCGAAGCCTCCCCCTGCCCCTGCCCCCTCCCCTCATTCAGAGTCGGAGAGCCTCTGTGTTTGTCACAGGTTTATTGTGCCAGGAAGGCCGTGTGGGGAGGGGCGGGTGCTTCCAAGCAGGGCTTGGCTCTGGTGTCCGCTTGGGCTCTGGGAGGCTCTTCCATGCTCCTTCCAGCAAACACAGGAGGGTCAGGTCTGGGGCTGCTCCTGAGGGGGCAGGGTCCTTGCCAATGCTCCACCTCCAGCCCCGGGCTGGCTCAGGGCAGACTGGATGGAACCTGCAGCAAATGCACTGGGTGGGAAGCAGATTCCCTGACCCTGTAGGGGGGACATCTGTGCTCTGGGCCCCTGCCTGCCCATGTCCTCGATGTCTGTGAGGGGCGACCTCCCTCAGATTCCAGACCCCCTGTGGCATATGCTTCCCTGCTAGCCAGGTGCCCCATGCCACCTTAGCCCACCACGCTGTCTCCTTGCTCCCCACCTGGCTGGCTCCTGCTCAGAACGGGGGGCCCTCCCTGCTGCTGGATGGGCCCCAGATGCTTGTCATGGTCAGTGCTGTGCTGTAGAAGAGGCTGAGCAGGAAGAGGGTGAGCAGGGTGACCGTGGTGGGCCACAGGCTGGCTCCCGGGGCGTCCTCCTCCAGGTTCTCCTGTGGCAGGTCTATCATCACCCAGGGAAGCAGCTCCTGGCAACCTGCAAGACACAGAGAGCCTGCGAGGCATGCACCTGCGTGGGTGTGGGCCGAGCCATCGCCCTCCCCTCCCCGCACCCCTGAGGTCGGGGCACAGCAGTATGGTTCCTTATCTCACAGGCGAGGCAGCCTTGGAGAGGAGGTGGCAGGTCCCTGGGGAAGGGGCTGGGGCCATTGCGACTCTGGAGATGCCCACAGGGCCTCTGTCTGGGAGGGTCTTGGCCCGCCTTAGGGAGAGAGAGCTGGCAGGGCAGGAGGGTGAGCACTGTCTTTGCTGCTCCAAGGAGGCTCAAGCCCAAGGCCTATCTGTGTCCTTGCCACGCCCCTGCTCTTGGGCTGAGCGGGCCTGGGCCCTGAAGGGGCCGGAGAGGATGGATGAGCCCACCTTCCAGCTGCCCCACTTTGAGGCGTAAATCTGGGGTTGTGGTTCATATGCTGAGGGCTGGATGGGTGTGACCAGGGCCCTCTGTTGCCCTCCCTGATGAGCTACAGGAGCATGAAAGAGGCCCGGTGAAGGCCAGGCAGCCCTGCTGGCTTCAGGATCCTAGGGCATAGACTGCCATGCTAAATGGAATTTGGACCTTATCATATGCTGATACATCTAATTACTCATCCTTTCAGCCATCTATCCATCCATCCATTCTCCATCCATCATCCATCCATCCATCCATCCATTTACTCACCCATGGATCATCCATCTACCCACCCATCCACCCACTCATCCACCCACTCATCCACCCACTCATCCATCCATCCATCCATCCATCCATCCAGCCAGCCAGCCAGCCAGCCATCATCCATTCACTCATCCATCCATCATCCATCCATTCATTCATCCATCCGTCCATCCATCCTCCATCCACCCATCCTCCATCCATCTGTCCATTGTTTCATCCATCATATGTCCTATGGTCCATCCACCTATCTGCCCTCTGTCCATCTGCTGGTTCAGCCCCTCATCTATTGATTTCTCCTCCTTTCCCTGTCTCCTTAAGAAGCTCCTCCTTGGGCAGGTCCTGGGTCCCTGGTGACTGGGGCACCTTCACTATGGCAGCATTTCCCCAGTCAACACCTTGCTCTTCCCACTGCCCTTGGGTGACTGGACCTTTGAGAGGGGATCAGTGGGCAGGGTCGTTAGGAGTTCTCACCCCACCTTGGCCCTGGGAACAGAGGGAGGTAGCCCGAAGGTTAGGTCCCCTGGGGAGGCCCAGAAGGTCTCTAAGACAAGAGCAGGGCCCTTACTGCCCCCTTTTGGGGCCCTGATGCCCGGTGTCCCAGGTGGTCATGAGACTGCCCTTTCCATTCTGTTCCCCCCAGCCCCTCTCCTCTGCCAGAAGCCCCACACAGAAGCTGAGAGGGGTCCTGGTGGAAGCTATCTGTCTGGCCCCTACCCACACCTGCCCCCGGCCTGTGGTTTGGGCCAGGAGGGACCTGGGACAGTGAGCTGGGCCTGGGGAAAACCCGCTGGGGGCTTGGATGGGGACTCCCCTTGCCTTCCTGGAGTGGGGACTGTACCATGAACTTCCTGCACCTGCAAGGCTCAGTGTGTGTGTGTGTGTGTGTGTGTGTGTGTGTGTGTGTACCCATGAGAGTGTGAGCACATGGAGAATGTGTGTGTGCACCCATGTGAGCATGTGCATGTGGAGAATGTGTGTGCGCACACATGTGAGCACGCACACATGGAGAATGTATGTGCACTCATGTGAGCACCCACACATGGAGAATGTATGTGCACCCATGTGAGTGTGAGCACATGGAGAACATGTGTGCACACCCATGTGCACCCCTGGCGTGTGGTCTCCTTTCTTTGTGAGTCAGTGGGCTGGCCTGCAGCTGGCCTGAATCTCTGTGTGGTGCCTACCAGGGGTAAGGGGCCCTGGAATCCAGCCCTCCTTCCTTGCCATTCCCCTCATGCTCTGGCCCCCACAAGGTGGTGCAGACCCTGCCCTGGCTGCCCTGCTCCCTTCCACCTCTTTCCATCCCGCTAGTCCTCAGGCTGGCTTCTGAGACAAGCGGGACCGTCCCATGGTATCCATGCCCTCAGGGCTCACTGAGCCGTGTCTGCTTCCCATGGTTCTGCCAGCCTCTGGCTTCACTCCAGCTTGGCCTCAACCACTGTGCACCATGTGCTCACACTCACACTCACACACACATACAAGCGCACATATGTGAGGGCACCTTGAGGTACTCAGCTGAGAGGATCAAGACAGGCGCTGGAAGGATGGTGGCTGCTTTGGGCGAGCACAGAGTTTATTCAAGGGCGGGGTGGGCCGGTGGGTGGCTCAGTAGCAGATGCCGTCCACCTCTGACATGACCACGGACACGTTGACGTGGGTGGGTTTACCCGCCAGGCGGTTGATGGTCTTCTGCGTGAAGCTCAGGGGCAGGGCCTCGTGGCCCACCATGCAGGAGTAGTTGTCCCCATTCTTCCACGCCTCGGTGTCCACGCGCAGCACGCTGGTCGTGGCGAACGTGGTGCTGCCCTGGCCGGCCTCGGGCAGGGGGCTCCACGTCTGGTACTTCTCTCGGGGCAGCTCCTGGCTCTCGTGCAGCCACCGCACCAGCACGTCGCGGGGGTAGAAGCCCCGCACCACACACGTCAGTGTCACCAGCTCGTTGAGGGCCAGCTCCTCCGAGGGCGGCGGCAGCAGGTGGACCTGGGGTGAGAAGGTGCTCCCTGGGGGGCAGAGGAGCCAGTCAGGGGTCTGGGCAGGGAGGAGAGAGCCCTTCTGCCCTCTGGGTACCCTGTGCCCAATTTCCATCTGTAGAATATGAGTGGGGCACCAGGGGTGGGGGCAGGCAGGCTTAGGCGGATGCCTGGCCCACCGTGGGGTGCTGGGGTGCCCCTGGGGCGGGGCCTGGCCCACCTGAGGCTCTGGCGATGGTGGCGGTGTGCGCGCTCTTGGCCTCAGGGTGGGTGGCGGTGCAGGAGAACCTCTGCCCGCGGTTCCACAGCTCGGCGCAGCCCGGCAGGACGCTGGACACACTGTGACAGCCGCAGGCGTCACGTTGCGGGGCCTCCTGGATGGCCTCCTTCCCTCCCGTGGGCTGCCAGGTGAAGCTGGCACCCTGGGGCTCTTTCAGGCCACTCAGCGTGCAAGTGAGGTTGGCATCGGAGCCCAGCAGCAGGTCCTCGAGGGCCGGCGGGTGCAGGGTCAGGCGGGGCTGGCAGCATGAGCATGTCGGCTTCGGATTCGGTGTAACTGAGAGGGAGGCAGAGCCCTCAGTGCCCCTGAGCCCACATCCCTTTCCCTCCTCCTGCTCCAGCCCCGCCCTCGCCCGGCCTCTGCTGGGGCTCCGCCTGAGCCCACTGCTGTCTGAGGGGAGCCCAGGTGGGCGTGGTGGTTCCACTGTGGGACCTGATGGGCCCCACCCCGCCCTGGCCTGACCTCTGACCTTTGCAGGGCACATCCTTGGTCTGGCTGGGGCTGGAGTTGTGCTGCACGTGGCACTTCTGGGTCGCGCTCTCTGGGCACTGGTCTGCCGGCAGGGTCAGCTGGCTGACCATGGTGTACAGGCCCCGGGAGTTTAGCACGGGGACGAAGTTCCTGATGGAGGTGCCCGGCCCGCTGCTGCCCCAGGTCACCTTCATGGGCTCCGGTGGGAAGAAGTCCTGGACCAGGCAGCCGATGACCACGTGACCAGCTGGGTCGGTGCTCCGGAGGCTCAGTGGGAAGAGTGTGGGGCTGGTGGGATTCGCTGCAACACAGGACACGCTGTGAGACCCCGGACAGCCCCACGCGGATGGGACGATGCCCACGGCCTTCTGCCCTGGGCAAACAGGCCCGAGAGGGCGAGTGACGGCCCCGGTCACTCAGCCTGAAGGCCAGGCACCCGGGGCGGGGACTGGCCGCCGAGTCCAGCCGCACTGTTTCTGGACACACTGCTCAGAGCTCCAGCACGTGGACCGGGACACGCTCCTTACACAGGCCACGTGTGGATGGAGCCACGTCACCCACACGGCTCTCCATGGACCACCTGAGTCTGTGGGCCCCACCGGGGCCTCCTCTCCCTCTGTGCAGTGGGCGTGGCCATGTCTCTCAGAGTTTGGGGGTCATGAAAAGTGGGCCCAGAGGGGTCACAGGTGAGCACCGAGGGGTCTGGCCCTGCAACTGGCCTGCCCTGAGGGCCAGCCTTGCTGCGCTGGAGGGCACACGCAGAGGAGAGGGGCTTGAGCCTCCATGGGCCACTCAGACTTCCCTGGTGGGAGTCCAAGTCTAGCCACCCCCCTCTGCAAACCACCATAGCCCCCAGCAAGCAGATGCCCCCCCCCCCACCCCAGGGCCTACGAAGCTCTCAGACTAGAGACTCAACCAAACCAGCCCTGTGAGGTGTCCCTCCCAGACAGGCTGGGCACACAGGCCACCCCTTGTCTGTCCCGATTCCCTCAGGGACATTGGTGGGAGCAGAGAGGGGACAGGCACCTCTGAGACGGCACAGCCCTCATGTGCCCGGGAAACACAGGGGCACCTGGTGAGGAACTGGCTCTGCAGGTGATCCCTACTGAACCCACCTCCTCCCATTCGCCAACTGGAAGCCAGCTCAGCTCGGTCACTATCAGCAGTACACCCAGCTCAGCCCAGTTCACTCAGCCCAGTTCACCCAGCTCAGCCCAGTTCAGCCCAGGCCAGCTCAGCCCAGCTCAGCCCAGTTCAACTCAGCTCAGCCCAGCTCAGCCCAGTTCAGCACAGCCCAGCTCAGCTCAGCTCAGCTCAGCCCAGTTCACTCAGCTCAGCCCAGCTCAGCCCAGGTAAGCCCAGCTCAGCCCAGGTAAGCCCAGCTCAGCTCAGCCCAGTTCAGCTCAGCCCAGCCCAGCTCAGCCCAGCTCAGCCCAGTTCAGCTCAGCTCAGCCCAGTTCAGCTTAGCTCAGCCCAGTTCACTCAGCTCAGCCCAGTTCACTCAGCTCAGCCCAGCTCAGCCCAGTTAAGCTCAGCCCAGCCCAGCTCAGCCCAGCTCAGCCCAGTTCAGCTCAGCTCAGCTCAGCCCAGTTCAGCTCAGCTCAGCCCAGTTCACTCAGCTCAGCCCAGTTCACTCAGCTCAGCCCAGCTCAGTCCAGGTCAGCCCAGTTCAGCTCAGCCCAGTTTAGCTCAGCTCAGCCCAGCTCAGCCCAGCTCAGCCCAGCTCAGCCCAGCTCAACCCAGCTCAGCCCAGCTCAACCCAGCCCAACCCAGCCCAGCTCAGCTCAACTCAGCTCAGCCCAGTTCAGCCCAGTTCAGCTCAACTCAGCCCAGCTCAGCCAAACTCAGCCCAGCCCAGCTCAGCTCAGTTCACTCAGCCCAGCCCAGCCCAGCCCAGCCCATCCCAGCCCAGCTCAGCTCAGCCCAGCTCAGCCCAGCCCAGCCCAGCTCAGCTCAGCCCAGCCCAGCCCAGCCCAGCTCAGCCAAACTCAGCCCAGCCCAGCCCAGCTCAGCTCAGCCCAGCCCAGCCCAGCCCAGTCCAGCCCAGCCCAGTCCAGCCCAGCCCTGCCCTACCCAGCCCAGCTCAGCTCAGCCCAGTTCAGCCCAGTTCTGCCCAGCTCAGCCCAGCTCAGCCCAGCTCAGCCCAGTTCAGCCCAGCCCAGCCCAGTTCAGCCCAGCCCAGCCCTACCCAGCCAAGCTCAGCCCAGCCCTACCCAGCCCAGCTCAGCTCAGCCCAGTTCAGCCCAGCCCAGCTCAGCCAAACTCAGCCCAGCCCAGCTCAGCTCAGCCTAGCTCAGCTCAGCCCAGCCCAGCCCAGCCCAGCCCAGCTCAGCTCAGCCCAGCCCAGCCCAGTCCAGCCCAGCCCTGCCCTACCCAGCCCAGCTCAGCTCAGCCCAGTTCAGCCCAGTTCTGCCCAGCTCAGCCCAGTTCAGCCCAGCCCAGCCCAGTTAAGCCCAGCCCAGCCCTACCCAGCCCAGCTCAGCCCAGCCCTACCCAGCCCAGCTCAGCTCAGCCCTGTTCAGTCCAGCTCAGCCCAGTTCAGCCCAGCCCAGCTCAGCCAAACTCAGCCCAGCCCAGCTCAGCTCAGCCTAGCTCAGCTCAGCCCAGCCCAGCCCAGCCCAGCCCAGCTCAGCCAAACTCAGCCCAGCTCAGCCCAGCCCTACCCAGCCCAGCTCAGCTCAGCCCAGTTCAGCCCAGCTCAGCCCAGTTCAGCCCAGCCCAGCTCAGCCAAACTCAGCCCAGCCCAGCTCAGCTCAGCCTAGCTCAGCTCAGCCCAGCCCAGCCCAGCCCAGTCCAGCCCAGCCCTGCCCTACCCAGCCCAGCTCAGCTCAGCCCAGTTCAGCCCAGCTCAGCCCTGGCCACACTATCCCAGCACTTTTCCCGTGAGGGTGGAGCATCCTGCCCTGTGGTCCTCTTGGCTCTTGGTCCTGTTTGCTGTTTCTCTCTCCTCTGTCTTGGTGCCTGTTTTCCACATCCCTGGTCCCAGGACTGCTCAGAGTGCCTGATGAGGAGGAGATGGGGCAGCACCCAGGACCCACCTGCTCGAGGCTGCTGGAGGGTCTGAGGAAGAGAGCCCCAGGCCCCCTGGCCAGCGGGCCCTGCCCGAGGCTGTGTGGCGCAGAGACCCCTGCCCCTGCTGGCCCTTGCTCGCTCTGCGGAAGGCTGATGCTGAGGGCCAGCCTGGGGAGGGGCTTCAGACCGTGTCATGACCCTAGATGGGGTCACTCACCACTTCCTGTCCCACCAGTCTCAGCTGCCCGTCTGCACATCATGTCTGGTCTGTGGTCTGGCTGTGGCAAGGCCAGGTGTGTGTGGCCTGGGCTGTGACCCCCAGGAGCCTGGGCCTGTGGTGGTGGGTCCTGGCTCCGGGTGGCTGCTCATGGGGCTGGGCCAGGGGCTGAGCTGCAGGGACGCAGAGGCCGAGGCAGTATAGTGGGAGCCGAGGGACAGACTGAGGTGGCCCCAGCGGGGAGTCTGTGAGGGCCGCGGGGCAGGGGTCCCGGGCACAGGGCTGGCCCTGAGTGACCCCTGGTGAGCAGGCTACAGGGTGGGCAAAAAGGCAGAGCCACTCTGGCCTGGCATACCTGTGAGTATCTGGGGCCCAGACTGAAGCCAGGGTGCGCGTGAGACCCCCCCTGAAGGTTGGGGTAGCCACATGCTGCCTCGGCCCACATCTGCCCATTTTCCCCTCCAGGGCTTTCCCATGGGCCCCATGGGCCCCACTGGTGACCCCCATTCCCAGGAGGTGGCCCGGCCTGGACACACAAGGGCAGCTGGGCCTGGCTTGCACCTGTGTTTACCCATCAGTCATTTCTTCACAGAAGGTGCTGACTGTCCCCTCCAGAAAGTACACCTGTGGTTTAGTGACACTGGCCCCAGGGAGGTCAGCTCCTCACAGGGGTCAGGGGCCAGGGCAGCCAGAGCTGGAGGCAGCGGGTGGACAGAGGCGGGGAGCCTGGGGCACCTCAGAACCTCTGGGCCCCCAGGACCCCAGGGTCCCAGGCCGCCTGGGTTTTGACCCAATGCCGCCTGCACAGCCTCTGGCACCAGCGCTGTCTGCGTGGGGATGAAGGCCTGGCAGCTCTGCCTTCTTTCTTTTGTTGTTAACCGTCACCCTGGGATATTTTTCCATTGAGTTTTAGGGAAAGTGGAAGAAAGAGGGAGAGACAGAGAGGAACACTGATGTGAGAGAAACACATAGCTGGGCCTGGGCTGGGGAGAAGCCTGCAACCCAGGTACGTGCCCTTGACCAGAATTGAACCCGGGACCCTTTAGTCCACAGGCTGATGCTCTATCCACTGAGCCAAACCAGCTAGGGCTGGCTAGGCCTTCTTGCCTGCCTGGGAACCCCCAGGCCATGCCCCTCCAGGGGGTCCAAAGCCCAGCCCCAGGGGGCAGGGGCCGCCAGCAAGGGACGCGTGATGGGGCCTCATGGCTGGCACAGTGCCTGGCATGGACGAAACCAAGGAGGGCTGTGGGGGTTGTGGGGGGACTCGGCCAGGCTCACATAGGGATGGCACAGCCCCACCGTGGGTGCAGATGGGCGTGTGACTTGGGGCAGAAGAGGAGGCGTCCATTGGGGCCGTGGATGTGCCCTCGGGTCGTGAGGGTGGGCCACGGCAGCTGGAGGAGGCCTGAGCTGACCTGGGCTCTGCACGGCCCGGGTGTCAGGCTGCTCGAGGGTCCCGCCGGGAGGGGAGAGCTGGGGACTGGTCCTCAGGGGCTTCTTTGGAAGGAGGGGGGCCTCTGCGTGGCCAAGCCTTGCCGGCTTGTGAGGCGCCCATGACAAAGGACACAGGCTAAGTGCTTTAAACAACAGAAATTCATTCTCACAGTCTGGAGGCCAGAAGCCATTCAAATGTGGACAGGGCAGCGCGCCCTCCGGAGGCCCCGCTCCCAGCCTCCAGGCTCCGCGCGTCCCTCAGCCGGTGGATTCAGCGCCCCAGTCTCCTCTGTGTCTGCATCTCCTCTTCTCTCGCGTGACAACGCTCACCAGCGGGCCGGGGGCCACGGGATGCTCTCATCTTAAGATCCTCAACTTCAGTCATGTCTGCAACAACACTTTTTCCAAATACGGTTCCAGGCACAGGTTCCAGGAGGGATGTGGACCCAGCTTTGGGGTTAGCCTTCAGGCCACTGTAGGAGGTTCACAGGGGGAGGGAGTGGTGGTGGGGGGGCCCGGGAGGCAGCCTCTTGCTGCTGGGAGAGCTGGGAGGCGGATGGCAGGGCCTGAGGCCTGGGCGTGGTCCTGTCCTCTCCCTGCCATGCTGGGGCCCAGGTGGGGGGTGCCCAGTGGGGTGGCCTGCAGGTGGGGTGACCCCCACTCCTCCTTCCTGGGCTTGGCAGAGACGCAGTTCACCGTGTGTGAGCTGAGCCCTTGTCCTCGCTCTGGGGTCTGTGGGGCGTCTCATGATCTGGGCTGCAAGTCAGAGAGCAGGGACGCTGAGCTGAGGGCACCAGGCTCCGCAGGACAGCCCGTGCGAGGGGGTGGGGTGGGCCTTGCTCCCTGCAGCTGTGTGTGCATCTGTGTGTGAGTGTGAGTGTGTGTGTCCCTGAGTGTGTGACAGGGTGTGTCTGTGAGTGTGTGTCCCGAGTGTGTGTGTCAGTGAGTCTGTGTGAGTGCACAGCAGGGCGGGCCGCAGCCTGAAGGCCCCTGGTGCCCTACTTGGCGAGTCCTCCGCGTCTCTGGACAGGCCTCAGAGTTGCCCGGATGTGGCCTCTCTACTCCAATGGGCTCGGGTGCCCAGGTCTGAGCCTGGCAGGCTGCGCGCTGTCGTTTCTATCCTCGTCCGCATCGGCTGTGTGACGCAGGCCCCCCATGGAGCCAGGCTCTCGGAAGGGCCACCGGGAGGCTGGAGTCTCCCGTCCAGGGGGCCTGGGCATTTGGACGCTGGCAAGGCGGCCCGTGGGCCTGCAGAGAGGCCTTAACACTGTCCACGCCACAGAGGGGTGAGACCCTGAGCAGGCAGACCCCCGTTCCTCCCGTGGCACCTTTTCTCGTTACTGAAGATGCTCTTCCCGTTCGGCCACTTGGTTTTTCTTGCTCTGAAGGACCCCCTGCTCACAGCCCTCTTTTTATTGGCTCCCAAGTGCTCTTTGTATGTGAGAGAACCCTGCCCTTCGTCATGTGTGTTCACGCATTCTCCGCCATTTCCAGCAGCTGCACAGAGACCCTCATAGGCACGTCCCCCAACCAGGGCACCGCCTCTTTACCTGGGGAGGCACGGCCTCATGCCCCACTGCCCTTGGCCCTCTGGCCATCTCATGGGAGCCCTGTCTCTTGGGCTCACCTGGTTTCTTCTCGAGCAGATGGCGGCCAGACCCACACAGCTCACCAGGTCACCCAGACTGGCCCGGGGAGAACAGGGGCCAAGGACTGGCCCGTATGTGTGCTTAGCAGGAGGGTGGCTAGGGAGGCTGACCCTGGCCCCACCTGGTGATGGGAGCTGCGTCCCTGTGGCCTGCAATGACCATGGGGGTCAGTGCGGGGTGCTGGCTTCTGTGTCAGTGTGGGAAGGAGCAGCGAGCCAGGGCTGCAGACCAGCAAGGGGGTGATGGGGCCAGGCGGGGTGTTTCTGGGGGTGTCGAAGGGTCCTTGCAGCCCCAGAAGTGCCCTGTGCCCCTCGTCTGACCACCCCATGGGACCATAGGTACCAACCCCAAAGTACACTCAGGGGACATAGAATTTGTAAAAAAATAACTTTACTAAGAAACCCAAAGGGAAGGAAGCCGAACTGCCAAGCGGGAGTGGGAGGTGGGACGAGGCCTGGTGGGTGGGGTTGGGGCTGCTGCACTGAGTGGCTGCTGTGTGGACCCTGTGAGACCCCTTCTCCACCCATGGGACCCCTTCTCCACCTGTGAGACCCCTTCTCCACCCGTGGGGCACTGCCCACAGCCCACACAGTCAAGGCCTCTCCCTAGAAGGGCTTCTCTGCCTCCACATCCTGCAGGGACGGGGTGGGGTGGATGCAGGAAGGGTGAGCAGAGGGCCCAGGGCCCCAGGGGCAGGGCCCTCAGACCTGGGAGGGAGGTTGGGGAGGGAGACATCGGGCTGGGCAGGACTCTAAGTCCTGGGCTTGGCTCCGGACTCGGGGTGTTGGGCTTGGACCCTGGACCAGGCTGGTTTGGCTCTGGACACGGGCGGTGGCCCAGGCCGTGGCTCTAGGCCAGGGGTGGGCAAACTTTTTGACTCGAGGGCCACAATGCGTTCTTAAACTGGACCGGAGGGCGGGAACAAAAGCATGGATGGAGTGTTTGTGTGAACTAATATAAATTCAAAGTAAAGGAGCGGAGGGGAAAGCAAGAGAACCGGATAGAACAGCCAGATCTGGCCCGCGGGCCGTAGTTTGCCCACGGCTGCTCTAGGCCTTACTGTGGTCCAGGAGTTGTCCAGTAAGAATGGGAGTGGCCCCAACCTCAAGGGCCTGGGGGGAGCCCAGAGTGGCTGGCCCCATGGGTGCAGCCCGGGTCACTTGGGGAAGGCAGATGGGGTGGGAGTAGGGCCGTGATTGGCAGGTCCCCTGGGTGTCTGGGCCTTGGGCCTGAGCAGGAACCTTCCGGATGCCCGTGAGCTGTGGATGGGTCCCAGACCCGGGCCCCTTTGGAGGTGTGTCTGCTCCCGTCAGCCTGGGGCAGAGCGGTGGCCTCAGGGTCGCTCAGGCCGGGGACGAAGGCAGCGAGGCCCTCAGCTGCTCCGTGCCCAGGCCTCCGGCCACGCGGTGTCCTCGACGTTCTCGTAGTCGTGGGTGGCCCGGGGCGGCCCCTGCAGGACGGCGTCCAAGACCCACTGCACCTGCGAGGAGGGCGTGCGTGAGGGCCCTGCCCCATCCCTGTTCACCTTGCTGGGTGTCCCGCCCTCCCCGGCCTTTGTGTGGCGGGCAGCGTCCCACCTTGAATAGGGTGACGGAGGCGCCATACGTCACGCTGAGCAGGAAGAGCGCGATGAAGACAAAGAGGCTGCGCCACAGCCCGTCCAGATCCTCAGCCTCGGCCGCCCCCACGCACACGTCCTGCAGGTCCAGCTCTGCGGGCGCAGGTCAGTCACCCCAACCTCGGTGTGGGGGTCAGTCAGTCACCCCAACCTCGGTGTGGGGGTCAGTCAGTCACCCCAACCTCGGTGTGGGGGTCAGTTACCCCAACCTCGGTGTGGGGGTCAGTCACCCCAACCTCGGTGTGGTGGTCAGTCACCCCAACCTTGGTGTGGGGGTCAGTCAGTCCCCAGCCTGGGTGTGGGGGTCAGTCAGCCCCCAGCCTGGGTGTGGGGGGTCAGTCAGCCCCCAGCCTGGGTGTGGGGCGTCAGTCAGCCCCCAGCCTGGGTGTGGGGGGTCAGTCAGCCCCCAGCCTGGGTGTGGGGGGTCAGTCAGCCCAACCTCGGTGTGGGGGTCAGTCAGCCCCCAGCCTGGGTGTGGGGGTCAGTCAGCCCCCAGCCTGGGTGTGGGGGTCAGTCAGCCCCCAGCCTGGGTGTGGGGGTCAGTCAGCCCCCAGCCTGAGTGTGGGCAGCATGGGGCCCTGCAGCCTGGTCCCTGATGCTTGGGCTCAGGCAGTCCCTGTCCAGCCCCCGTGGCCTCTTCCCAGAGCAGCTGGCCCACCTGGAGGGCTGGGGTCTGAGGCCCTGCCTGGCCTGGCCCAGGGTGGCCGGTGGGAGGGCTGCAGCCCGCTGCCCGCTGCCCCACCCCAGTGACGCCTTTTCTCTCCCTCCATCCCTCAAGCTGCATCTGGACCCCTGGTCTCCCTCGCCAGGCCTCTGGCCCTCACCTCAGCTCCTGCTCTGCCCACCCCTACCCGGGAGGATGGCGCCCACCTAGCCCCGTGCTTGCTCAGCTTCTCGCTTGCGGCCTGGAGACCCTCTAAAATGTGCACAGTCCGCTGCCCTGAGCCCGCTGGGGGGTCTGAGTCCCACAGCCTGGGCCATCACTCTGAGGGGCTGACCTGGACACGTGGGGCCCAAGCTGCCTCTGACCCTGTGCGGTCACCGCTGTCCCTCGGCCTCCTGCTTTGAGGAGTGAGGTGTGCCCACGTGCAGGCCCCAGGCTTGGGGGCAGCACACCAGCCGGTCCCTCTGGACTACGTCCTTGGGTGTTCGCTGCTTTCCAAGCTCATAGGTGCTTCCAGCTGGGGCGTGCATGTGCGTGTGTGCGCGCGTGTGTGTGCATGTATGTGTGCGTGTGTGCGTGTGCATGCACAGGACGGAGTGGGGGGTCTGGGCTGTTAGACGTGCACTCGAGCTTGGGGTAGGGGTGGGCTTGGTCCCTGACTCTGATCCCTGCAGCCTCCAGGCCCTGGGACGGGGCCAGCAGCCTGCTCTGGGCTGTGGGATGGAGCCCACTTCCCGGGTGCGTGCGTGCCCCTGTGTGTCAGTGTATGTATCCATGTGTGTGTCCACGTGTGTCTCTCTGTGTTAGTATGTCAGTGTGTGTCTGTGCATTGGTCTATGTGTATCTCTGTGTGTCTGTGTGTGTCCATGTGTGTGTCTGTGTCTGTGTCCTGTGCATCAGTGTGTGTGTCCATGTATGTGTCTGTCTGTCTGTGGATGCAGGTTGCAGGGAGGGTTTGGGGGGAGGCCTGCTGGGCTCCCAGCCAGGGGGGGTCCTCTCCATGCTCGTGTTGGGTCCTGTGGCCCAGGCGTGATGGGGAGCAAGGGTTCGGGGTGGCCTGGGTAAGGGGTAGGCCAAGGAAGGCCAACAAGGAGCGCACGTGCGAAGCGTTTGCCCACACGGAGCACCGAGGCTGGCGGTGGGTGGTGCTGTTGGGTCACTGCAGGCTGTGTGGGGGCAGGGCTGGCACGGCAGGCGTGACTGTGTGTGAGGCCCACGGGGTGTGCTTGTGAGGGCCTGCCTGTCCCCGGGACAGTCTGGGTGGAGTGAAGTGAGGGTCAGGGTGCGGTGGGCTCGGCCCTGGGCCACGTGGGGTTGGGCCTGTCCCTGCCCATGGTGCTCGGGATGGCCGTGGGACTGACAGGGGGCAGTCTGGCTCCCTGCGTGTGGGCGCCTGTGTGGGCTTCGCACTCAGCCTGTCCCTCCACCCAGAGGGCCTGTGTGTGCAGCTGCACTTGGGGGAGCTTGTCTGTGTCCAGAGGGGCCAGCAGGAGCCGGGGTGGAGCCCAGGGCCTCCGGAGAGGCAGGGGCTGTGGGCTGAGCCGGGTCCCCAGGGTCCTCCCCTGGGCCCACCCTCTGGTCCCCAGGATCCTTGGAGTGGGCAGGATGCATGGGGGTTGGCGGGAGGATGGTGGACAGCACCCCGCTCAGCCCCGCCCAACCATCCCGTCCCCTCTCAGAGTCCTTTCCTCTGTGCCAGACACCCCTGTCCCTCCGCCCGTCCCCAAGAACGAGCGCACCTGGCTCTGAGCTGGCACCGAGTTTATTGACAGCAGGGGGCAGGGGCGGCAGGCCCTGCTTCTGTCCCAGGAGGGGGCAGGAGGCAGGGCCTTAGTTACCAGGGCCTTTGGACACCGAATGCTGGAGGGTCCGTGAGTCGGGCAGAGCCTCGTGGGTCACTCGGCAGGTGAAGTTGCTCCTCTTCTCCCAGTCGGTCCGGCTGACCCCCAGGCGGCTGACGACGAAGAAGGCGGGGCTGGCGCCCGGGTCCCTGAGGGGCAGCGTGGTGGCGTGCTGGTCGCTGGGGACCAGGATGTGGTCCCGCAGCCACTGCACCGAGATGTCGGTGGGGAAGAAGCTCTGGATCAGGCAGGTGAGGGTGAGCGTGTCCTCCGCTCCCTGCTCCTTGGGCGGCGGGAACACGAAGACCTCGGGGGCAGCGCGCTTGCCTGTGGACGGGCGTGGGGTCTGCCGGCTCCAGCTCCGGCCCCGGCTCCGGCAGGGGGCCCGCCCGCCTCCCCTCGCCCAGCCGCTCACCCGGGGCCTTGGCGATGGTGCGCACGATGTCCTGGGGCAGGTCTGGGTGGCTCAGCCTGCACTTGTAGGTCTCGCCCTCGATCCAGTCGCCGGCGTCCACGGGCAAGGTGGACGTGACGGAGTAGGTCATGTTGAAGTGGCGCTTGCTGCTCTGGGTGGCCCCGGTCAGGAGGCTCCCGCCCTCCCGGGACCACTGCAGGCTCATGCCCTCCAGGCTGGCCAGGTCCACCACCAGGCAGGTGACCTTGGGCGACTTGTGGACGTACAGGTCCAGGGGGCTGGGCGGGATCACGTAGACGCTCATGCCGCGGGGCTCGAACTCTGGTGGGTGCGGAGGGGCTGCGTGAGGCCGCGCCCGGCCCCGCCGGCCCTGAGAGGCAGGTGTGGGTGCGGGGAGGGCTGTACCTGGGCAGGTGCGGGTGTGGGCCTCAACCATGCAGCCATGAAGGTTGGCCTGGCAGGTGTAGGTTCTCTGGGACAGCCACTCGCTCTGGCTGATGTTGAGCCAGCTGATGGTGGAGGCCAGCCCGCCCTCGAGCTTGGCGGGGTCGGTGGTCGGGAGCAGGTTCTTGTCCCTCTGCTCATCCACCAGCCAGGTGACCTTGAGGTCGCCCGGGGTGAAGTCGGTGATGAGGCACAGCAGCTGGATGGGGGTGTGGGTGTTGCCGCTGGGGTCGCAGGACGAGTGGTAGAGCCTCACCGTGGGCTGGGTGACGTTCGTGGAGCACGCTGGGGACAGAGGCGGCGGCCCCACGAAGGCCTCTCTGGGCCTCTGAGCACCCTCCCGGCCCAGGGCCCCAGGCGCTCCAGAAAGCCCCCCTCCGCCGCCCTCCTGCCTGGCCTGCCCCTCGCCCGCTGGCATGGGCCTACCTGGTGCATGGTATACGGTCTGGTTGATGGGTGCGGACCCGGCGTGCACCACGCTGCAGGTGAACGGCTGTTTGGCCCACTCGCCAGAGGCGGTCACCTGGCTGCTGGTGGTGTACCAGCCGGAGGTCGGGTTGAAGGCGGTGGGGAGGGTCACGACTCTTGTTGTCAGGGACCCTGCGTCCCAGGTCACGGTCACGGGCTCTGGGAAGTAGTCCCTGACCAGGCAGCCCAGCGTCACGGAGGCGGCGCCCCCGGTGGGGCCTTTGGAGCAGGGGGCCAAGGGGAAGACGGATGGGCCCTGCATGGAGGCTGTGGGATGGAACCGGGGCCGTCAGCGCTGGCAGCCTTGGACTTGGGCAGCCGCTCCAGGGCCCCGGGAGTCTGGGAGGGAGAATGGGCCCTCGTTCCAGCCCGGGGCACGGAGCCGCCCAGGCTCGTTTGGGGCTCATCCCGGTTCCTCCCAGACGCCAGTGATGAAGCCTGTGCCACCCGAGACTGCTGTCCCCGCCCCTGGTCGGACCCCTCGGTCCTGAGTGGCAGCACATGCCACCCACCCACGGGGAAGCTTTCTGCGCCTCAAGCAGCAGAGGCTCAGAGCCATCGTCCCCCACCCCCCGCAACTGCAGAGTAGGGACCCCAAGACGCCCAGGTATCAGCAAGATGTCTCCTCTGCCCCCACCTTCAGCGCCCCCATCAAGGCCTGGGGTCCAGAGGCCCCAATCCCTTGGAATCACGAGTGTGGCCCATCCCACCCCCACCTCCTGCTCACTGGGCTGGACTCTCTGCAGCTGAGGGTGCCCCTTCACCTCACCTCTCTGACCAGCCAGGCTTCCCTGCTGACCGCCCCAGGGAGCCCGCTACAGGCCCGCCCCCAGCAGGTGAAACCCCTGGCCTGGGAACCCCAGACCTCAGCTCATCGGACCTGGGCCCAGTTCTGTGCAGCCAGCCCAGCTCAGCCCAGTCCAGCTCAGCTCCAGAGAGCCCACCTGGGTCCATCTTGGCCCAGGTCAGCCCAGAACAGAACATTTCAAGCCATGAAGCTTATCTTACCCCAGTCTACAAGTTACACCAAGGGCCCTCTATCTCAGCCCAGCTCAACCCACCAGCCAAGGACAACCTTCCTCAGGGGTGGGGCTCCATTTAGCACAACTGAGCCAAGTCAAGTGGATCTCAGGAAACAGGCCAACCTTGCTGGACCAGGCAGAGTCCAGTCCAGCCCAGCCCAGCCCAACCCAGCCCAACCCAATCCAACCCACCTAACCCAGCCCAACACAGCCCAACCCAACCCAATCCAGCTCAGCCCAGCACAGCTCAGCCCAGCCCAGCCCAGTCCAGTTCAGCCCAGCCCAGTCCAGTTCAGCCCAGCTCAGCCCAGCTCAGCCCAGCTCAGCCCAGTTCAGCCAGCTCAGCCCAGCTCAGCCCAGTTCAGCTCAGCTTAGCTCAGCCCAACACAGCCCAACCCAACCCAACCCAACCCAATCCAGCTCAGCCCAGTTCAGCTCAGCCCAACCCAAACCAACCCAATCCAGCCCAGCCTAGCCCAGCTCAGCCCAACTTAGCTCAGCCCAGCTCAGCCCAGTTCACTCAGCCCAACTCAGCTCAGCCCAGCTCAGCCCAGCTCAGCTTAGTCCAGCTCAGCTCAGCCCAGCCCAGCTCAGCCCAGCTCAGCCCAGGTTAGCCCAGTTCAGCCCAGCCCAACTCAGCTCAGCCCAGTTCAGCTCAGCTCAGCCCAGCTCAGCTCAGCCCAGCCCAACTCAGCCCAGCCCAGCCCAGCTCAGCTCAGCCCAGCTCAGCTCAGCCCAGCCCAACTCAGCTCAGCCCAGCCCAACTCAGCTCAGCCCAGTTCACTCAGCCCAGCTCAGCTCAGCTCAGCCCAGTTCAGCCCAGTCCAGTTCAGCCCAGCTCAGCTCAGTTCAGCCCAGCTCAGCCCAGCCCAGCCCAGCTCAGCTCAGCCCAGCCCAGTTCAGCTCAGCCCAGCTCAGCTCAGCCCAGCCCAGTTCAGCCCAGCTCAGCCCAGCTCAGCTCAGCCCGACTCAGCTCAGCCCAGCTCAGCTCAGCCCAACTTAGCTCAGCCCAACTCAGCTAAGCCCAGCTTAGCCCGGTTCAGCTCAGCCCAACTCAGCTCAGTCAGGCTCAGCCCAGCTTAGCCCAGTTCAGCCCAGCCCAACTCAGCTCAGCCCAGTTCAGCTCAGCCCAGCCCAGCTCAGCTCAGACCAGCCCAACTCAGCTAAGCCCAGTTCACTCAGCCCAGCTCAGCGCAGGTCAGCCCAGTTCAGCCCAGCTCAGCCCAGCTCAGCCCAGCTCAGCCCAGCCCAGCCCAGCTCAGCTCAGCCCAGCCCAGTTCAGCCCAGCCCAGCCCAGCTCAGCTCAGCCCAGCCCAGTTCAGCTCAGCCCAGCTCAGCCCAGCCCAGCCCAGCTCAGCTCAGCCCAGCCCAGCCAAGCCCAGCCCAGCTCAGCTCAGCCCAGCTCTGCTCAGCCCAGTCCAGCCCAGCCCAGCTCAGCCCAATTCAGCCCAGCCCAGCTCAGCTCAGCTCAGCCCAGCTCAGCTCAGCCCAGTTCAGCTCAGCCCAGCCCAGCTCAGCCCAACTCAGCTCAGCCCAGCCCAGCCCAGCTCAGCTCAGCCCAGCCCAGCTCAGCCCAACTCAGCCCAGCCCAGCCCAGCTCAGCTCAGCTCAGCCCAGCTCAGCCCAACTCAGCCCAGCCCAGCCCAGCTCAGCCCAGCTCAGCCCAGCCCAGCCCAGCCCAGCTCAGCTCAGCCCAGCCCAGTTCAGCTCAGTCCAGCTCAGCTCAGTTCAGACCAGCCCAGCCCAGCTCAGCCCAGCCCAGCTCAGCCCAACTCAGCCCAACTCAGCTCAGCCCAGTTCAGCCCAGCCCAGCTCAGCTCAGCCCAGCCCAGCTCAGCCCAGTTCAGCCCAGGCCAGCCCAGCTCAGCCCAGCCCAGCTCAGCCCAGTTCAGCCCAGCCCAGCTCAGCTCAGCCCAGCTCAGCTCAGCCCAGCCCAGCCCAGTTCAGCTCAGCCCAGCCCAGTTCAGCTCAGCTCAGCTCAGCTCAGTTCAGACCAGCCCAGCCCAGCTCAGCCCAATTCAGCCCAGCCCAGCTCAGCTCAGCCCAGCTCAGCCCAGCCCAGCCCAGCTCAGCTCAGCCCAGCCCAGTTCAGCTCAGCTCAGCCCAGCTCAGCTCAGCTCAGCCCAGTTCAGCCCAGTCCAGTTCAGCCCAGCTCAGCCCAGCTCAGCCCAACTCAGCTCAACCCAGCCCAGCTCAGCCCAGCTCAGCCCAGCCCAGCTCAGCCCAACTCAGCCCAGCTCAGCTCAGCCCAGCCCAGCCCAGCCCAGCCCAGCTCAGCTCAGCCCAGCTCTGCTCAGCCCAGTCCAGCCCAGCCCAGCTCAGCTCAGCCCAGCCCAACTCAGTTCAGCCCAGTTCTCTCAGCCCAGCTCAGCTCAGCTCAGCCCATCCCAGCCCAGCCCAGCCCAGCTCAGCCCAGCTCAGCTCAGCCCAGCCCAGCCCAGTTCAGCTCAGCTCAGCCCAGCCCAGCTCAGACCAGCTCAGGCCAGCTCAGCCCAGTTCAGCCCAGCTCAGCCCAGCCCAGCCCAGCTCAGCTCAGCTCAGCCCAACCCAACTCAGCCCAGCCCAGCCCAGCCCAGCTCAGCTCAGCCCAACCCAACTCAGCCCAGCCCAGCCCAGCCCAGCTCAGCTCAGCCCAACCCAGCTCAGCCCACCTCAGCCCCACCCAGCTTAGCTCAGCTCAGCCCAACTTAGCCCAACCCCGCCCAGCTCAGCTCGGCTAAGCTATGTTAAGCTCAGCAGGGAACAGCCCAGTCCAGCCCAGCTCAGCCCAGCGTGGCTGAGCACAGCCCAGATTGACCAACCTGGCCCAATTAAGCCGAGGATACCCCATCTCCCTTTAAACAACTCTGTCCACTTCCGCCACCCTTGTCCCAGCCTAGCCCAGTGCAGACCTCTTATTCAGCCCAGCCCAGGCCAGAGGCTGTGCCCCAGGCTGCCTGCTGTTTCCCCGGCCCTGGGATGGGGCAGCCCTCCTGGCTGATCTCTGTGCCGCCCACTGTCCTACCTTCTGTGTGTTCCCTGCCCTTCGCCTGGGGCCCTGCCCAGCCTGTTCCCCAGAGGCTCTTGGCTCCCTGTCCTCTCCAGGTTGGCTCTGGTCTCTGTCTTGCTTGCCTGTGTTCCCATTCAGGGGAGGGGCAGCTGAGCGGTAAGCAGTGCCCAGGAGGCCAGGGCCAGGCTGGGTGGCCATCCGGTGTCCTCTTGCAGGCAGTGGCCTGGGCGGCCTGCCCCTCACTTATCAGCCCCAGAGTGTTGGTACCTGGTGCGCGGGGCCTCGGTCAGGTGCCTGGTTGGTTAGGAGACCGGTGTGGCGATGGCGTGGTCCATCCCCATTGCCCGTGGCTCCCTGGAAAGGCTCCCAGGCGGAGAGCTGAATCTGTAGAAACCATTGTTGGTATTTTTACGTTCAGACAATGGGGCAAGGGGAGGGGAGCTCTGCCTCATCGCTCTCGGCTAAAAATGGAATGGGAAACCCCGGCCCACAGCCCTGGCAGTTCCTGCCTCTCTGTTCTTGGGAAGTCGATGGAGCAATCCCCCGTGAGGCCCCCACGCAGGTGCTCTCCTGCCTGTGCCGTGTCCCCTCCACTGCCCGTGCGGCTGCTCCTCGGACGCTGTCAGCACACGCAGGGTCACTGGGCTGCCCTGAGGAGGGGGCGGCACCAGGCTGCCCGCTGCTGCTCCCTGGGAGGGAAGGGCTGTGAGTGTTTGTGTGGAGAGTGGAGGCCTGGTGGGCCGCGCACGGACATGCGGACAGGACCTCCTGCCAGCACGCTGCCTGCCGTCATGAGTCTCACCCCTGGAGGAGTGGGCTCCGGGGTGTGTGTGCAGGTCCCAGGACAGGAAGACCCTGGCTCTCCCTGGGCCCTGGCAATGCTGGCGGGTGACCATCACCCATGAGCTGCTCCCATGTCATGTCCTGGAGCTGTAGTCCCTGTCAGGGCTGTGACCGGTGGTCTGACTCGCGGGGGCCGGAGGGGCCTGGAGGAGGCTGGTGGTGACTGTGAGGTTGGCTACAAGACCCCTCCAACCGCTGGAGCCTGAGGGCACTGTGCCACCTCCTTGCCATGCGTGGCCACCGAGGGTGTGGGGCGGAAGGATGGCCTGGAGGTGCCCACAGCGTCAACTCTGATTTGCTGGGGTGGCGGGCCCATCGTCGACGCTCTGGTGTGCGCCTTCCCGCCATGGACGTGTCCCACAGGCCTGTGTGTCCTCAGAACCCCCTGAAAGCCCCCCATACCCAAGGGAACCTGGCAGTCCCCTGCCCGCCTCCACAGGCCCCTGCCCGCCTCCACAGGCCCCCGCCCGCCTCCACAGGCCCCTGCCCATCTCCATTCTCCACAGGCCCCCGCCCGCCTCCACAGGCCCTTGGACTTGGAGGAGAATATCTCCCACTTGGCTCTGCTCCTTCCTCCCTGGGGCTGTCTCCCTGCCCCAGCCCCGAGGAGTCGCCCCTGAGCCACCCCTTCTCTTCAGGGCTGGGCCTAGGTGCCCCATACGCAGCAGGCATGTGCCCCAGCCTCCTCGGCCGCCCTGCTGTGGCCCCAGTCCTGTACTTCAGGACTCAGGACAGAGCCTGCATCTAAACGAGCTGTGTCTCAGCTGTGCACATGTATGTGAGCGTGTGAATCAGTGTGACATGCACAATACACATGTCTCCAGTGCACACAAGTGTGCATGTGTGTGTGATGCATGTGTCTTTCCGTATGTGGGCATGTATATAACCATGTGTGGGTGTGTCTACGAGGCATGCATACATGTGTCTCTCAGCGTGCATGTGTGTAAGCATCTGTATGACATGCATGTGCCTCGCTGTGTGATACAGGTGTGCATGTGTGTGCACATGTGTGACATGAACATATCTCTCAGTGCACACGTGTGGATGCATGTGTCTGCATGATGTTAATGTTTCTGTGTTCATACATGTGTACACATGTGTGCAGGTGCCTGCACCTATGTGACATGCATGTGTCTCCCCAGGCCCACCTCCTTCCTGGCACTGACAGAGCCACCCCAGGCTTCCTGCCCTCCTTTGCACCCAGGGTGGCCCTGCACGTGGGCCCTGCCTTCCCGTCTGGATCTCGGGAGAGCATCACCTGGAGGGGCAGCATGCCTCCTGTCCTGATATCAATGCTCCCGTTGCTAAGGAGGTCCCATTGCTAACGGGCTCCCATTGCTAATGGGCTCCCCCTGCGAACGCGCTCCCCCTGCGAACGCGCTCCCATTGCTACTGAGCTTGCGTGTCTGCAGGCACTCGGGCGCCCCCTTAGCTCCCTGTGCTGGTCCTCACATTGTTTCCTAAAGGTGTTCTTGGCATTTTACATCCTGAGGCCACCGACTCTGGTGGGAGATGGAGCAGGGGAGCCGATGGCGCTGGGGGAGATGGAGCAGGGGAGAACATGGCGCTGGGGGAGATGGAGCAGGGGAGCCGATGGCGCTGGGGGAGATGGAGCAGGGGAGCCGATGGCGCTGGGGGAGATGGAACAGGGGAGCCGATGGCGCTGGGGGAGATGGAGCAGGGGAGAACATGGCGCTGGGGGAGATGGAGCAGGGGAGCCGATGGCGCTGGGGGAGATGGAGCAGGGGAGCTGATGGCGCTGGGGGAGATGGAGCAGGGGAGCTGATGGCGCTGGGGGAGATGGAGCAGGGGAGCCGATGGCGCTGGGGGAGATGGAGCAGGGGAGCCCAGGGCGCTGGGGGAGATGGAACAGGGGAGCCCATGGCGCTGGGGGAGATGGAGCAGGGGAGCAGGGGAGAACATGGCGCTGGGGGAGATGGAGCAGGGGAGCCGATGGCGCTGGGGGAGATGGAGCAGGGGAGCAGGGGAGAACATGGCGCTGGGGGAGATGGAGCAGGGGAGCCCATGGCGCTGGGGGAGATGGAGCAGGGGAGCCGATGGCGCTGGGGGAGATGGAGCAGGGGAGCCGATGGCGCTGGGGGAGATGGAGCAGGGGAGCCGATGGCGCTGGGGGAGATGGAACAGGGGAGCCGATGGCGCTGGGGGAGATGGAACAGGGGAGCCGATGGCGCTGGCGGCCATCTGCCCTGTTGACCTTTGGAAACAGGGTCTTTGCCAGTGAAATTCGGTTCAGGATCTCGAGATCACACTTGATTTGGGATGTGTCCCGAGTCCAATGACCAGTGGCCTTCAAAGAAGGTATGACACAAGAGACACGCAAGCTCATTGGCAGGATCTTGGGAATCCACGGGGCAGTCGTTCCGAATGCTGACCCATGGTGACTGTTAAACGTGGGACCACCGTCTCCCCGTTAGTCCCCATCCCTTTGAGTTGCTTATCACATCCTTCATTTAACAGAAATTAATTAATTAATTAATTTATAAAATCTTTATTGTTGAAAGTATTACATACGTCCCCTTTTCCCCCATTGACCCCCCCCTCTAACCACTCCCACCCCAGCCCCCGGCCCTCACCCCGCACTGTCTGTCCATGGGTTATGCATATATGCACACAAGGTCTTTGGTTGATCACCTCCCACCCACTTACCCACCCACCCACCCTCCCTCCCCACCTTCCCTCTGATACTCTGCACTCTGTTCCCTGCTTCCATGTCTTGGATCTACTCCATTCATCAGTTTATTTTGTTACTTAGATTCCACATATGAGTGAGATCATGTGACACTTGTCTTTCTCTGACTGGCTTATGTCACATTGCATGATATGCTCCAGGTCCCTCCATGCCGTCTCAAAGGGTAAGAGATTCTTCTTTTTATGGCTGCAGAGTATTCTATGGTATACATGTACCACAGCTTTTTATCCACTTGTCTACTGATGGCACTTGGGCTGTTTCCAGATCTGAGCTATTTAACAGACGTTCCTGGTTTCCAAGGCTGAGCCATCAGCACCGCCCCTCAGGCTGTGTCTTCGGAGGCTGGAGAACTCGGCTGCCAGCCTCCGAGTGCCCTGCGGCTCCCGCCACAATGAACCGCAGGAGCGAGTTTGCGTGCACTCTGGAAGCCGCAGTCAGCCAGGTGTGAGCGGGGCACGCTCCATGGAGGCTCCGGGGTCTGGGGCTGGACACCACCCCAGCTTCCACCTGTCTGCGTGCGGCCTCCTGCCCGGCGTCTCTGTGCCATATCCTCTTGTTTGTTTGTTTGTTTGCTGTTAATCCTCACCCGAGGATATTTTTTCCATGAATTTTAGAGAGAGTAGAAGGGAGGGGGAGAGACAGAGAGAGAGAGAAACATCAGTGTGAGAGAGACACATGGAATGGTTGCCTCCCACACTCTCCCTGACCAGGGCCAGGGATTGAGCCTGCAACCAAGGTACCTGCCCTCGACTGGAATCCAACCCGGGACCTTTCAGTCCATGGGCTGGCGCTCTATCCACAGAGCCAAGCCAGCCAGGGCTGTCTTTGGAGGCCACAGTCATGGGACTTGGGACCCACCTCAAATTGAGTGTGATCTCAAGATCCTGCCCCGAATTCCATCGCAAAGATCCTGTTTCCAAACGAGTCAGCCAGGCAGATGGCTGCCGGCGCCATGAGCTCCCCTGCTCCATCTCCCTCCAGCATCAGCCCTGGATGTGAGCAGGAGTCCCGCCAGGCTCCCGCTGCTCACTGTCATGGGGCAAGAGCTAGGCGTCCGGTCACAGGCCTCCTTCCCACCTTCCATGCTTCCCCACGCATTCCCACACTTCCCACACGTTCCCACACTTCCCCACGCGTTCCCACACTTCCCCATGCTTCCCCATACTTCCCCACGCTTCCCCACGCATTCCCACACTTCCCCACGCGTTCCCACACTTCCCCATGCTTCCCCATACTTCCCCACGCTTCCCCACGCATTCCCACACTTCCCACACGTTCCCACACTTCCCCATGCGTTCCCACACTTCCCCATGCTTCCCCATACTTCCCCACGCTTCCCCACGCATTCCCACACTTCCCCACGCGTTCCCACACTTCCCCATGCTTCCCCATACTTCCCCACGCTTCCCCACGCATTCCCACACTTCCCCACGCGTTCCCACGCATTCACACACTTCCCCACACTTCCCCACGCGTTCCCACTGCCTGACAAGCCACATGCGCTGACCACCAAGTCCCCGTAAGCAGCCGAGTGTGTGGGTCTGGTGGTCTGTGCACAAGCAACATGCTTTTTACCTTTAATCCTCACCGAGGGTGCGTTTTTATTGACTGTAGAGAAAGAGGGAGGGTGGGAGAGAGAGAAACATGGATGTGAGAGAGAAACATTGATCGGGTGCCTCTCGAGGTCGCCCCGCCCAGGGGCTGACCCTGAAACCTGGGCATGTGCCCTGGCGGAATGGGACCCGCAATCTTCTTGGTGCCTGGGATGGCGCTCCAACTAACTGCGCCCCCCGGCCGGGCGCAGGCACCTCCTTCATGACCTTGGTGTGTATGTTCATGTTGGGGGGTCTCCCACAGCTTCGCATCCCTGCTCTTATTCTTTGAAATTGTGTCTAAAACAGACAGACACACAAAACTATGGAAGTCTGATAGAAACATGGGGGAAGGTGGGAGGTCATGCAGCCACCAGTCATGCTGATGCTGTGACACTGCCCTGCCGCCCACCGCCCTGTAGCACTGTCCCAGGCCCGGTCCTGCACACCTTCACCATGGAGTCCGCAGGCATCCACGTGGGCGGGACTGGCCCTGCCGGAGTCACACGGGCTCCTGGGAGACAGTCGCACGGGCTCCTGGGAGACAGTCGCACGGGCTCCTGGGAGACAGTCGCACGGGCTCCTGGGAGACAGTCGCACGGGCTCCTGGGAGACAGTCGCACGGGCTCCTGGGAGACAGTCGCACGGGCTCCTGGGAGACAGTCGCACGGGCTCCTGGGAGACAGTCGCACGGGCTCCTGGGAGACAGTCGCACGGGCTCCTGGGAGACAGTCGCACGGGCTCCTGAGTGGGAGGCCGCGTGAGTGTGGGACGGAGTGTGCTGTGCTCTCCTGGATGCTCAGGGGAGAGGCACTGAGCAGGAGGGCGGGAGCTGCTGAGTGCATGGAGGCAGGCACCAGAGAAGGGGGCACCAGAGAAGGGGGCACCGGAGAAGGGGGCACCGGAGAAGGGGGCACCGGAGAAGGGGGCACCGGAGAAGGGGGCACCGGAGAAGGGGTCTGAGCAAAGGCTCGGGCACAAGGCACACAGTGGGCCCCAGTGGGAGGTGCCCAAGTGTGTGCGTGTGTGTGTGTGTGTAGAGGACATGTGTGTGTGCACGTGTGTGAGGACCTATATGTCTGTGTGCACGTGTGTGAGGACCTGTGTGTGTATGTGAGGTCCTTAGTGTGTGTGAGGACCTGTGTGTGTATGTGAGGTCCTTAGTGTGTGTGAGGACCTGTGTGTGTGAGGTCCTGTGTGTGTATGCATGTTTGTGAGGGCCTGTGTGTGTGTGTGAGGTCCTGTGTGTGTATGCATGTTTGTGAGGGCCTGTGTGTGTGTGTGAGGACCTGTGTGTGTGAGGTCCTGTGTGTGTATGCATGTTTGTGAGGACCTGTGTGTGTGTGTGAGGACCTGTGTGTGTGAGGTCCTGTGTGTGTGTGCATGTGTGTGGGTGTGCAGGATGCAGCCAATCAATGATTTTCTCTTGTTATTGATGTTTCTATCTCTCTCTCCCTCTCCCTCTCTGAAATCAATAATAATAATAAAAGCTTTAAAAAAGAAGAAGAAGAAGAAGAAAGAAGAGGAGATGGGACACAGACACGCAGAGGGATGGCCACGTGAGGACCCCGGGGAAGTGGCCGTCCACATGCCCAGGAGAGAGGCCTCGGGGGAGCCAGCCCGCAGCACCTGCCCTGGGACTCGGGCTCCAGGACAGGGAGAGTCTCTGGGTGCTGTTCTGCTTCCTGTGGGTGCTGACTGACCCCCACACAGTGTCTTGTTTCTGGCCACGGCCAGTCCTGCCCCAGCCCCGGACACCCGTGTGGCTCCCAGCGCCCCCTGGTTTCTGGGCTGCCTTCCCACCTGCTGGGCTGGATGCTGGCTGAAGGGGGGACGGGAGAAGGCGGAGGGGGGCAGGTCGTGGTGCTGGGAGAGGGTGCCCCCTCTCCCCGCACACGCGTCCATGGGCTGTGGACTCACGAGGCACCAGCACAGGGAGATCCCGTGAGGCATGGATGTTTAAGGAGCTTTTATTGTCGTTAAACACACACACAGAACACACCGAGCACACCAGCAGAGACAGTGAATGGGCTCCAGAAAATTTAACAGAAAACAAAAAGCAGCCCAAGCTACAAGGTGCGTTTCCTTGGGATCATCTCTCTGCATCACGGGGTCTGTGTCTCCCTCCTTCCCGTCCGGACGTGCCAATGATTGGGACGTCTGTCCACCTGCCAGTCCCCAAGGCAGGCAGCGTTCTCCGCCCAGTGCTCTCAGCTCTCAGCCCCGCTCCCCGGAGCAGGGGCTACCTGGGAGGGCGAGGGGGCGGGACTCAGGCCTGGGCTCCGACCTGGGCCCTCCGGGCGCGCTGCACCTCCACACCCACGTCCCGCCTCTGTCCAGGGAGGCTGGGTCCCACCTGCTGGGACCTGGTCACCAGGCCCTGCCCCAGGAGGCTTGTGGGACGATGCCCACCCTCCCTGGGTGGTACCATCCTGCCCCCCGGGCCCCGCAGCAGCCCCGCCAGGCCACGCTCCGAGGGTGTGCTCTGGTGGAGGCGGCTGAGTGACCATCAGGGCCCACGTGGAGCTTCCTGGCGGAGACTCAGCACCTCCCGGGAGCCCTGCCTCCTGCTCCTGCCCACACACTGGGCGCCGGGCCTCTGTCCTTTAGGACAGACTCTCACGTGGCCCAGGCAGTGTCCTGGGGAGGGTCACGCCACCCGGAGGCCTTGGTGGCCAGACGACCCCCAGCTGCGTGGAGGGGCTGGTGGGCATCCGTCAGCTCAGGTTGGAACAGAACCTGCTGTCCACTCGGTTCTCCAAAGGGGCAGGTCCCAGGTGGGACGCAGCCTATGATGGCCATGAGGCCAGAGGGCGGGGTGCAGGCCCAGGGTGGCCTGGGCTTCGAGGGTGGAGAGGTCAGAGGGCAGCGAGGTCAGAGGGCAGAGGAGCAGGCGTTGCAGCAGGTAAACTGGCGGGCGGGGGCCTCGGCGGGTTGAGGCAGCCGGACGCTTGCTGGGAGGGACGCTAAGCCCCTTGTCCGATCATGTTCCTGTAGTCGGGGACGATGGTCCTCTTCAGGTCGGCCACTGAGGAGAAGATCCACTTCACCTGCGGGGGGGGCGGGGCGGGGAAGGGCCCAGTCAGCCTCTGCGGGGCTGGGGCCAGGTGGGCTGGCGGGGGGCAGCATGGGGCAGTGAGGGACAAAGTGGGGACAGTGAGGGAAAATGTGGGAGAGTGAATGACAATATGGGGACAGTGAGGGACAGTGAGGGACAATATGGGGACAGTGAGGGACAGTGAGGGACAATATGGGGACAGTGAGGGACAGTGAGGGACAATGTGGAGACAATGAGGGGACAGTGAGGGACAGTGAGGGACAATGTGGAGACAGTGAGGGACAATGTGGGGACAGTGAGGGACAATATGGGGACAGTGAGGGACAGTGAGGGACAATATGGGGACAGTGAGGGACAGTGAGGGACAGTGAGGGACAATATGGGGACAGTGAGGGACAGTGAACGACAGTGAGGGACAACATGGGGACAGCGTGGGGACAATGTGGGACTCATGGAGAAGATGTGGGCATGGCATGGGGATGGCGTGGGGTGCATGGAGCATGTGGGGATGGCATGGGCACGGTGTGGGGCACAGTGTGGGCATGGCGTGGGGTGAGTGGGCACGTGGGGCGCTTGAGGATGGCGTGGGGACAGTATAGGGACTGTGGGAACAGTGTGGGGACAGAGTGGGGACAGCGTGGGGATGGCGTGGGGACGGCATGGGGCGTGTGGGGCACGTGGGGCACGTGGGGCGTGTGGGGTGCGTGGGGCATGTGGGGTGCGTAGGGCGTGTGGGGCGTGTGAAGCGCTTGGGGTATGTGGGCGTGGCATGGAGCATGTGAGGCATGTGGGGGCCCACCTTGAAGAGCGTGACGGTGGCGCTGTAGCACACGCTGAGCAGGAAGAGGGTGATGAAGATGGAGATGGTGGTCCACAGTCCGTCCAGCTCCCCGTCCTGGGCCTCGGCACAGCTCTCGTCCAGGAGCAGCTCTGCGCAGGGAGGGGGGTCAGTGCAGGGCCACGGGGGCTGGCAGCTGTGGGGGCTGGTGTGGGGCTCCCTGTGATGGGGGGCCCCTGCCACGGGGGCCCATGGTGCCCGGCTCCCCCATCCTCCGTCTCAGGCCCAGCTCTCAGCCTGGCCTGGGCTGCCCCCTTCTCTCTGCCACTCACACGGGTCCCTGGGGGACAAGGTGGGCTGACCCGCTGTCCAGCCTGCTCTCTTGTCCACCAGCCCCTCTGCTTGCTTCCCCTGGGGTCAGAGGGCAGGAGGGCCCTGCCTGGGGAAGGGCCCGAGCCAGGTCCAAGTTGGGAGTGCAGAACAGTGGGATGGCCCGAGGCCGGTGGGTGCGTGGGGAGGACTTCTGTGTGTGGGGAGGGTGTAGGTGCCTGGGAAGGGGGAGGGGCGTCTGAGCTGGTCAGTGTGGGGGTGAGCTGCTGAGTGACCCCTGGGGCGTTGGGGAGAGTGGGGCCAGGCTGGTGTCCGTGGTGGGGGTTCCCAGGACCCGCTCTGTTCTCTGGTCTGGGCCTGTGCAGGGTGCCTCATGGGAGGCCCCGCAGTGCAAGGCCTGTCTCTGTGTGCATACGTGTGCATGCATGTGTTCATGTGTGTGCGTGCACGTGTGTGTGTGTGTGTGTGTGTGTGTGTGTGTGAAGGTGACCACGTGTGCTGGTGCTGGTCTGTGGGAGTGCCTTGCTTTCCACGGGTCTGGCTCAGTGTCCCTGTGGCCTCTGGACAGTCCCTGCCCGGGACCCCAGGGCTGCCCACCTCTGCCTCTTTGGGGCAATCGGGTGGGTGTCCTCATGAGCGGACAGGCCTGGCCCCAGGCGGGACATGGCCCACAGAGCCCCCTCGCCCGAGGGAGGGTGGGAGGCTTGGTCTCGAGGGCACGGAGGGCCAGTCCCACACCATGGGCCAGTGTGCTCCTGTGTGGGCACAGCCACGTCCGGGAGCCCTGGGGATCAGTGGACAAGACACCCTGGAGACCAGGCAATGCCCACAGCGGGGCTTGATCAGAGGCGGGCACCCTGGGCCTTCTGTCCCTGAGGGGCATCTCCTGCCCCTGTCCACATCTCCTGACCGAGTCCTTGCAGGCCGGGGGTGTGGGCGAGGAGTGGCTCCCCGGGGAAGCCATCCCGCCCTGGTGCCTGCAGGCCCACCGGCTCTGGGTCCCGCCCTAGCGGTGCCGACCAGCCTGCGAGCTGGCCTGCCTTCCGCCCCGGAAAGAACCACGACAGTGTCGCAGGGTCCCAGGGCTGCGCTGGGTGCTTTATTGAATGCTGGGTGCCCGAGGGTATGTACAGGGGGCGCCGGGCGCCGGGCGCTGCTCATTTACCCGGGCTCCGGGAGACGGACTTCTGGGTGTAGTGGTTGTGCAGGGCTTCGTGCATCACCTCACACGTGAAGGGGTCCCCCCGCTGCCACCGGGCCTTGTCCACGGTGAGCTTGCTGTACAGGAAGAAGGAGCCCTCCTGGTCCTTCTGGGGCGGGGTCGAGGAGTACTTGGTCTCGGGCTCCGGCCGCCCGTTGCTCTGCCACTCCACGCTGATGTCCGGCGGGAAGAAGTCCTTGACCAGGCAGGTCACACTGACCTTGTCCCTGGCCATCTCGTCCGAGTGTGGGCCCAGGACGTACACCTGCGGCTCCCGGACTTGCCCTGTGGGATGGGGTCAGCAGACGGTCACTCCCAGGTTGAGGGCTGGCCCCCAAACCCCGGCCCCGGGCCCCCTGTCTGCTCCCCACCTCTGGCCTTGGAGATGGTCCTCTCGATGGGGGCCGGGATGGCCTTGTTGTTGACCTTGCACTTGAACACCTTGGCCTTCAGCCAGTCTTGGTGCGCGATGGCGAGGGAGTTGACCACGCGGTAGGTGCTGTTGAACTGCTGCTGCTGCGCCGTCACCTTCTCCGCGCTCACCTGTTTGCCGTCCACGTACCAGGTGAACTCGACGTCCAGCTCTTCCGGGGCCACGTCCACCACCAGGCACGTGACCTCAGGCGTCCGGGAGATCATGAGGGTGTCCTTGGGTTTTGGGGGGAAGATGAAGACCGAGGGCCCTCCCAGGGTCTCACAAGCTGGTGGGAGACAGTGGCCAGGGGTCAGCCCTGGGCAGGCCTCCCCTGGGCAGGCGCTCCCCATGGGCCTCCTCCTGGGGGTGGTCTACTCACGTGGGCACGTGCAGGGGGTGACGGTGGGTGTGGATCCACCAGTTACGGGCACTGCAAAGGGAACGGCTGAGGGTTACCGGGGCCCCGGAGGGCACGGCCCTGGGGTTGGGCTTAGGTCAGGGCCAGAGTTTGGCAGGTCTGAGACCAGCACCCACCCTGTGGCTCCAGAGCCTGTGCCCGTCCTGGGCCTGGTGGTGATACCAAGAGGGCCCCTCCCCGAGCTTGGGGAGACCATCTGCACTCCCCCCACTGCCCTGGGCTGGGGCAGCGATCCCTGCTCTGTGGTTTGTCTCCTGGCAGACGCCTCTCCGTGGCTGGGTGCTCACCGATCTTGTCCACCTTGGTGCTGCTGGCCGGGTGGGCTACGTTGCAGGTGAAGGTCTGGTCGGACGAGCTGGCGGGCACCGTCACCATGCTGCTCATAGAGTAGAGGCCCGCGCGGAGGACAGATGGGAAGGTGTACACCCCGCTGGTCAGGGCGCCCGAGTTCCAGGACACAGTCACGGGCTCCGGGAAGTAGCCAGAGACCAGGCAGCCCAGGGACAGCGGGAAGCCGGATGTGGTGCCACATTTGGGGGACAGCGGGAAGACTGACGGGGCTGTGGTGGAGGCTGTAAGAGAGGGCCCACGTGACTGCCAGGTCTCACCCTACCGAAGCCTGGGCAGGGCGTCGGGGGCCCAGGCCTGGGACAGTGCTGAGCCCCATGCCCGTGGCCCATGGGCTCCCAGAAGCCTGCAAACCGGCTGCCCCGTGCTGCTCTGCCACCCGGGGCCTCGCGCCTCTCAGCCGCGGGTGCCAGGCTCAGCAGCTCAGCCAGCGCTGCCTGGGCTGGAGCCCCCCGCCTCCAGCCCCTCGTCCTCGCTGAGCCTCGGGGCCCTAACCGGTGGCTCTTGCTCTGCCTGGCTTCCACGGTCCCCGAGCCCACTGCCCTGTTGCCCTGCCTGGCCCTGCCCTGGCGAGGAGTCCCTTCCTCAGGCGGGTGGGCCTCTGTCCACAGCCCACAGCCCCTGCCCTTCTGGGTCAGCGCTGCAGCCAAGGCACTGCCTGGTCCCCACCCCCACCTGGAGCCCCTCCGTGGGAGGCCCCCCGCTCCTCCCTGCAGCCCCCAGCCCAGGCTGTGCCTCTGCACCCAGCAGTCTCTCATGCTTGCCCACGTGGTAGGTGCTGTTGAACTGCTGCCCCCGCGCTGGTGCTGCCCCCGCGCTGCCCCTGCTCCTGCCTGTCCAGAGCCCTCCTGCCGGGTCCTTCCTCAGTCCAGCCCACTCAGCATGGCTTGGAGCCTGGCACTGGCCTTGGCAGCCTTCTGCATGGTGTCAGTGACCCCGACCTCTGTGTGGCCCCATCAGCTCAGCCCCAGGGCCTTGCTCGCTGTCCCTCCCCTCCCTGCTCACCCCCCACCTCACCTGGGCTCCTTTAGCTCAGGCCCTGCCTTATCCCCCAGCTCCCTCCCAGCTCAGCTGGACAACTGCCTGCTGCTCAGGGCTCCCAGCCCAGAGGCTGCCCTCCCTCTCAGTGCCCTGCGGGCTCACCCCCTCCAGCTGCTCCCCACAAGCCTTCCCTGCCCCCAACTCCTCCACCAAACCTCTTCCTGGGCCTTCAGAGGAGCTCAGGCCTCTGTCCTCCAGTCTCTGCCTTTGCCCATCTGAATCCCATTTCTGTCAGCTCTAGCCCAGCACCCTGCCCGGGCCCTCAGCTCCCTGCCCTGGGCCTCAGCCCCCTGCCCTGGGCCTCAGCCCCCTGCCCTGGGCCTCAGCCCCCTGCCCTGGGCCTCAGCACTGACCCCGGCCAGGAGCTTGGCTTCCTGCACTCAGGCCCTTAGGCTCAGCCCAGGGCTGCTGTGTCCTCCCCTGACCTGCCCCCTGCCCCTTTTCACTGGAGCCCTTGGCCAACAATGCCCCCTCTGCCTACTGCCCTATGATCCCGCTCTACCCACCTGCTCACCCCAGCCCTTTTGTCCCCTGGCTCCTGGGCAGCTCCTTGCCCTCCCACCTGCCCCCTGCTCACCTGCATAGTCTGCCAGCTCCCACCCAGCTCCTGGGCAGCTCCCTGCCTTCACACCTGCCCCCTGCTCACCTGCATAGCTCTGCCAGCTCCCACCCAGCTCCTGGGCAGCTCCTTGCCCTCCCACCAGCCCCTGCTCACCTACATAGCTCTGCCAGCTCCCACCCAGCTCCTGCACCGCTCCCTGCCCTGCCACCTGCCCCCTGCTCACCTGCATAGCTCTGCCAGCTCCCACCCAGCTCTGGGCAGCTCCCTGCCCTGCCACCTGCCCCTGCTCACCTGCATAGCTCTGCCAGCTCCCACCCAGCTCCTGGGCAGCTCCCTGCCTTCCCACCTGCTCCCTGCTCACCTGCATAGCTCTGCCAGCTCCCACCCAGCTTCTGGGCCGCTCCCTGCCCTGCCACCTGCCCCCTGCTCACCTGCATAGCTCTGCCAGCTCCCATCCAGCTCCTGGGAAGCTCCCTACCTTCCCACCTGCTCCCTGCTCACCTGCATAGCTCTGCCAGCTCCCACCCAGCTCCTGGGAAGCTCCCTACCTTCCCACCTGCTCCCTGCTCACCTGCATAGCTCTGCCAGCTCCCACCCAGCTCCTGGGAAGCTCCCTACCTTCCCACCTGCTCCCTGCTCACCTGCATAGCTCTGCCAGCTCCCACCCAGCTCTGGGCAGCTTCCTGCCCTCCCACCTGCCCCTGCTCACCTGCATAGCTCTGCCAGCTCCCACCCAGCTCCTGGGCAGCTCCCTACCTTCCCACCTGCTCCCTGCTCACCTGCATAGTCTGCCAGCTCCCACCCAGCTCCTGCACCGCTCCCTGCCCTGCCACCTGCCCCCTGCTCACCTGCATAGCTCTGCCAGCTCCCACCCAGCTCCTGCACCGCTCCCTGCCCTGCCACCTGCCCCTGCTCACCTGCATAGCTCTGCCAGCTCCCACCCAGCTTCTGGGCCGCTCCCTGCCCTGCCACCTGCCCCTGCTCACCTGCATAGCTCTGCCAGCTCCCACCCAGCTTCTGGGCCGCTCCCTGCCCTGCCACCTGCCCCTGCTCACCTGTATAGTCTGCCAGCTCCCACCCAGCTCCTGGGCCGCTCCCTGCCCTCCCACCTGCCTCCTGCTCACCTGCATAGCTCTGCCAGCTCCCACCCAGCTCCTGGGCCGCTCCCTGCCCTCCCACCTGCCTCCTGCTCACCTGCATAGCTCTGCCAGCTCCCACCCAGCTCCTGGGCCGCTCCCTGCCCTCCCACCTGCCTCCTGCTCACCTGCATAGTCTGCCAGCTCCCACCCAGCTCCTGGGCAGCTCCTGCCCTCCCACTGGCCCCTGCTCACCTACAGTTGTTGTCCATAAAGTTCCTGGCCTGCTGTAGCTCCTGCCCCTTCTTCCCTAAGATCCCCTCCCTACAGGTCAATGAGCTCCACCTGCCTGCGTGTCTCCCCACAGCTGTCACTGGGCCTCTTGCCAAGCCCAAAGCCCTTAGCCCAGTAGCCCCACTCCTGGTCTCATTCCTTCCCTGCTGAACTGGGCTTTGCTCCCTGGAGCCTCCAGCCGCCCGCCCTCTCTCCTAAAGACTCTGCCCACCCTGCCCTCCCCCAGAGCAGACCATTCCTCACTCCCCACTGGGAGCCCCTCTGGACCTTTGCTCTTTCCAGTTGTTGGTCAGCTGCCTTGTGCCCGGCAGCTGCTGGCCCTGAGCCCTGGACCCTGTAACCTGCCCACCCATGGAGCTGCCAGCTGAGCCTACGCTCTGGGCACAGGAGCCCAGGTCCACCTCCCCGCTGGGCCCCGCCACGGCTGCCCTCAGCCCTGGGCCCCATGGCCTGGGCCTCTGACTCAGCCCATTGGCCTGGACAGGCCCTCAGGCCACCTGGGGGTCCTCTTCCTCTGCTGCCCCACGCCAGCCACCTCCCTGTGTCTCCAGCTCAGACCACTGTGCATCCGGGCGGGGTCTTGCCATGGCTGCCCAGCCCTGCTCTCTGGCCTGGGCAGCCCTGGGCTGCTGCCCTCCCGCTCGCTACCTTTCTCTCAGATTCTGGCCCAGCTGCTCCTGTCACTCTGTGGGTCCCTGAGGGCCTGGTCTCCCCTCACCTTCTGGGGCCAAGTCCACTGTCCCTCCCTTGGCCCTGCTCTGTAGGGACCACACTCACCATGGGCGGGGGCTGTGGAGGCAATGCCCCCGGCCTGCCTGCTCTTGCCCCAGTGCATGTGGCTCCTGGTGGCTATGGCTGTGCCCACAGCCCCACATCCTAGGAGTTGGTAGCTGGGCCCCTGAGACGTGAACTGCCCCCGCCCCCTGCCCCCAGCCCTGCGAAGACTAAGAATGGGATTGAAACCAGTGTCAGGGCTCGCTTCCCGAAGTTCTCTTTTTTTCTGGGTGGTTTCTCTGTCAAGGGGCCTGGGGGAGTCCAGACACAGCTGAGGGCCCCTCATGTGGGTGTGTGGATTGGGGTGAGACGAGCATCCAGGGCCCAGGGGACAGAGTGAGAACCCCCTGTCACGCGCTCTGCACCCCATGGGGCCAGGCTCTCCCTGAGGCCCCTGGCTTCCCCAGCCTCGTTGACACCTCCCCCTGCCCGGCCAGTGTGGGTGTGGGCACAGGCATCCGGTCACAGTCTGCAGCCCAGCTCAGGCTCTGCCATCACCCACTGAGGCGGCTCCCAGGAACCAGCTGTCCTCTGGGCCCTGCCTCTGCCCTCCTTTCCTCTCTGGCTCCATCCGTGGCCTGATCACTGACCATGGTGCTGACCACGGTCAGAGGGAAGCGGCCCTCCAGGCTCAGATGTGCAAGGACAGAATTCACAACGGGCACTGGTGCCCGAAAAGGCCCCTCTGGCTGGGACCGCGAGCAGCCCTCCACAGCTCTGAGGGCGCGGACCCACCAAAAGGGCCTTGGACCCTCAGTGTCTGCATCTTGTGCTGCATGTGGCTCGGTCGTCCTGCAAGTCCCAGGTCTGGCCTTGGCTTGGGGATGCTGGGAGGCACCAGAGTCCCCACCCCTGAAGTGCCGGGGGCCAGCAAGGCCATGGGGAGGGGCCTGGCATCCCTTCTTTCAAGGGGTCCATGGGCAGGACTTGAGCCCTTCAGGCTGGCAGAGCATCTGCAGGGCCCAGTGCCCCGGTGCCCCGGAGCACCCATCCTGTTGTTTGTCAGCCAACAGTCTCCTGGGCCCCTCCGCCTGTCCTGCCATCCAGTCTTCACACCATCTCCCACGGTTTGTGATCTCTCACATCCAAGTCCCAGATCCTGGTCCAGGGGTGCACAGGAGCCTCAGCAAGGGGCTCAAAGGCTCTGCCTGGGGTGCAGGGCCGGGCTGGCGGGCTCCGAGTCCCTCTCTGCTGCACGGTGCTGGGTCATGTCTCCTGAGGTCCTGCCCTCAAGGCCCAGCGGTGGTCCTTCTGCGGCGCTCCCCACGGAGGTGGTCAGGCAGCCTGTGGGCTCTGGGTTCTGGGGAAGGAAGTGACCCCCGCCTCGCTCGGGGCAGGGCACGGGGCAGGGCACGGGGCAGGAGGAGCCCATGGCCACTGTGAAAATGTCAGGCCACAATCTTGGGGAAGGACGTGTCCTCTGGTCCCTCCCCACGGCAAACTGGTGGTCAACCCGGCTCCCTCTACCTGGCTTCCTCCCCACAGTGCTCAGGCACCTCGAGCTCCTGTCCAGCCTGCAGTGCCCAGCTGTGTGAGCTGTGGGCGCTGCTTACGGTTGCCAAAGAAGCACTCCAGGGGACAGATGTGCGAGGACAGAGTTCACGGTGGTCACTGGGCCCTGAAAAATGCCCCTCTGGCTGAGAAAGTGTGACCCCTCCACCGCTCTGAGGGCCCAGACCCCACCACAAGGGACTGAATCTCTGGGCGGCTCACCACATCGTGGACTTGGGCGAAACCCGAGAGTGTTGAGGCTGGTGGGTGTTTGCCTGTCGAGTCCACTCCCACCTGTATGCCCAGGTTTCTGGCAAATCGCATAGACCACCTGCTGCTGGTCACCGGTGTGGAAGCCGAGGTGCCCGTCCCAGTGGTGGGGGTGGTGTCAGGAAGATCTGTCTCTTGGGGCACAGGTGCTGCCATTTGGACCGGGGGTGGGCGTGGGGTGGCGGCGGTGGCTGGCGAGGGTGTGACAAAGTGACCCATGTATTCACGCACCGGGCTACCTCAGGACCCTGGCACCTGCCCTATCCCAGTTCCCGAGGCCCATTCGTTCCAGACAGATCCTCTCACATAAGAAAGTCAGCAAGGCTTGTGGCTCAGTGGCTGAGCATTGACCTATGAACCAGGAGGTCATAGTTTGATTCCAGCTCAGGGCACATGCCTGGGTTGCAGGCTCGATCCCCAGTGTGAGTTGTGCAGGAGGTAGCTAGTCCATGATTCTCTCTCATCATTGATGTTTCTACCTCTCTCTCCCTCTCCCTTCCTCTCTTACATCAATAGGTCAATGACACTGAGTTTGCCTAGAGTGGGTTGTGAGCCGGCGTGTTGGATCTGGGCCTGGCTTTCAGGAACAAGAGAAAAGAGAGGCTTGAAAGGGTTAAAGAGAATAAAACGGGGCAGAGAAAAATGTATTGTGCTTAGCAGATGCCTTGCAGAAAGCTTACAGCCTTGAGCACCGCATAGCACAGATAACCACTAGCCACCTGGCGCTGGGAGGAGTCAAGGACGGACTGGACCCTCACGTCAGCAGAGCGTCATGCAGCAGCAGAAGTTAGTAAAAACCTGACTCTCCCTTCAGTCTCTGCTGACTTCTTTCCCAGACTCAGACGCCTGCACCCAGGTGCCTGGAATCAAATCCTTTTGATACATTATGGCCTCATGTCATTGGTTTGTGACCTCGGCCCAGTGCCTACCGTTCAGGGCTCTGAGGGCATCACAGGAGCCCCTTCCCTGGCCCTGTCCCCACTTGGGAATCAATCCTTTCATCATCACTAAGGGCCCTCTTTGTCTCTGTGACTCCTTTTTGTATTTATTCTTAATTTTTGTTAATCCTCACCTGGGAATATTACATTTTGATGGGGCAATTTAGTCCATTCACATTTAATTTAATTGTACATAGGCAAGGGCCTACTCTGGCCATTTTGTTACTAGTTTTCTGTCTGTCTCTTCTTTCTTGCTGTCTTCCTCGGTGTTTCATTAATTTTTTTTGGTGGTGATAGCCTTTGATTTCTTCGTTGTTCAATGTGTATAATTTCAGTTATGCACCATAGTGCCTGCACCTGAACATCTGTTAAGAGGGTGGATTTTATATTAAGGCCTGGGGTGGGGTAGGAACCAGGTGGAGGGGTGATATGGGGGGAATAAAAGGAGGACATCTGTAATACTCTCAACAATAAAGATTTTAAAAAAGAATTTATATGCCTATAGGCATAACCCATGGACACAGACAATAGTGCGGTGAAGGCCTGAGGAGGGGGCAGGAGTGGTGTGAAGGGGTCAATGGGTGGAAGTAAGGGGACATCTGTAATTTTTCAACAATAAAGATAAATTAAAAACTAAACTAAGAAAAAAACAAGACTCATAGATTTGTATAATGTAAGGCATGAGCCACAATCTTAACCTTGGACTTTAGTTAATAATAATAAATATATATTTTAATGTATTTTTTAAAAAATTACTTTATTTTTTCAATCCTCATTTGAGAAATTTTTTTCATTGATTTTTAGAGAAAATGGAAGGGAAGGAAGAGAGAGAGAGAGAGAGAGAGAGAGAGAGAGAGAGAGAGAGAGAGGGAGAGAGAAAAAGAGTGAGAGAGAGAGAGAGAGAGAGAGAGAGAGAGAGAGAAACATTGATGTGAGAGAGACACATCAACTGGTTGCCTCCTGCACATGCCCCGACTGGGGCTGGGGATCACACCTACAATTGAAGTATATGCCCTTGACTGGGAATGGAAACTGCTACCATTTTGTGCGAGGGGTGACGCTCTAACCACTGAGAAAACCGGCCAGGGCAATACTGTTTTAATATTGGTTCTTTGTTTATAACAAACTAGAGGCCCGCTGCATGAAAATTCATGCACTGGAGGGGGGATCCCTCAGTCCGGCCTGCCCCCTCTCACAGTCCAGGAGCCCTCAGGGCAGGAGGCAACCAGGCAATCAGGGGAAGGTGACGCCCCATCACACCTCTGCTGCTGCCACTGCCGGCAGTGCAAGCCTCGGCCCGTCCTGGTTACCTGAGCCTCAGGCGGCCCTGGGAAGCTGGGCAGCCGCCATCTGAGGCTTGCCTGTGCCTCAGGCCAGCCCTGGGCGACTGGGAGGCTGAAGGGACTGAGCACCACCATCTTTGAGGGCAGGGCAGTCAATTAGCATATTCCCTCCTTATTGGCTGTGGGCACCTCCATATTTGTGACAGCGTGAGGGTCAATTAGCATATTCCCTTTTTATTAGATACTAGAGGCCCGGTGTACAAAATTCGTGCATGGGGTTGTGTGTTCCTCAGCCCAGCCTGCACCCTCTCCAATCAGGGACCCCTCGAGGGATGTCCGACTGCCCGTTTAGGCCTGATAGGCCTAAACGGGCAGTCGGACATCCCTCTCACAATCCAGGACTGCTGGCTCCCAACTGCTTGCCTGCCTTGCCTGCCTTCCTGATTGCCCCTAACCACTTCTGCCTGCCAGCCTGATCACCCCCTAACCCAGCCTTGGGCAAACTACGGCCCGCGGGCTGGATCTGGCTGTTCTATTCAGTTCTCTTGCTCTCCCCTCCACTCCTTTCCTTTGAATTTATATTAGTTCACACAAACACTCCATCCATGCTTTTGTTCCAGCCCTCCGGTCCAGTTTAAGAACCCATTGTGGCCCTCGAGTCAAAAAGTTTGCCCACCCCTGCCCTAACCACTCCCCTGCCAGCCTGATTGATGCCTAACTGCTCCCCTGCAGGCCCTGTTAATTCTCACCTGCCAGCCTGTTTGCCCCTAACTGCCCTCCCCTGCAGGCCCTGTCACCTCCAACTTCCCTCCTCTGCCAGCTTGGTCACCGCTAACTGCCCTCCCCTGCAGGCTTGATCGCCCCCAACTGCCCTCCCTTGCAGGCCTGGTCCCTCCCAACTGCCCTCCCCTGCTGGCCATCTTGTGGAAGCCATCTTGTGTCCACATGGGGGCAGCCATCTTTGACCACATGGGGGCAGCCATCTTGTGTGTTGGAGTGATGGTCAATCTGCATATTACTCTTTTATTAGATAGGATAGAGGCCTGGTGCATGGGTGGGGGCCAGCTGATTTGCCCTGAAGGGTGTCCTGGATCAGGGTGGGGGTTCCCTTGGGGCATGGGATGGCCTGGGCGAGGGGCCTGTGGTGGTTTTCAGGCCGGCCATGCCCCCCAGTGACCCAAGTGGAGGCCCTGGTTTCTGGGATTTATTTATCTTCTATAATTGAACCTTTGTAGCCTTGAGCAGAGCCAAGCCTCCTGCTTTGTGATTGCAGCCATTTTTGTTGGGATTTATTTATCTTCTATAATTGAAACTTTGTAGCCTTGAGTGGAGGCCTGGGCCTGCCAGGGTGTGCGGAAAGCTTGGCTTCCTCCATTGCCGGGGAAACTCAAGCCTCCTGCTCGCTCCGTGGCCACAGCCATCTTGGTTGGGTTAATTTGCATACCCGCTCCTGATTGGATGGTGGGTGTGGCTTGTGGGTGTAGCAGAGTGATGGTTAATTTGCATATTACTCTTTTATTAGATAGGAGGATATTCCTAAATGCTGATGCAAGATACTTACAATAGGTAAAGATGTGCTGGCCAGTGTGGCTCAGTAGTTGAGTGTCGACCTATGAACCAGGAGATCACGGTTTGATTCCCGGTCAGGACACATGCCTAGGTTTTGGCCTTGCTCCCCAGTGTGGTATGCACAATAGGCACCCGCTCTTTCATCATTGATGTTTCTATCTCTCTCTTCCTCTCCCTTCCTCTCTGAAATCAATACAAATATATTTTTTAAAAAACAAACAAAAAACAATAGGTAAAAATGTGGTGTTTGAGGGTCACTGTAATATGGAAACTCTGTACTGCCTGCTTAGCTCATTTGTAAACCTAACCCCCCTCCCACACCCGCCCCAAAGAGTATGCCATTCAGAAAAATAAGAACAGCACCGCGGACAGCGACTCGCCCAGGTGGCGGGCTGGGCATCACCATGGACAGCGACTCACCCAGCAGGCGGGCCAAACAGCACCGTGGACAGCGGTCCCGAGGCTGTGGGGACAGAAACCGCATAGCCATTGTCTCCTGTGGAAAGGCAGCTGCCGGGGACAGCACTGGCCCTACAGCGGGAGTTTACAGAGGAAGAAAGCATCTTCACCTTTGTGCCGTGACCTCATGCACCTTAAGGTCACCAGCTACACCCATGTGTAGTCTAGGAGTCATGCATGCATCACCCATGAGTGCCCCACAGAGAAGACTGGGTGCATGCAGTGTGGTGGGTGGAATTCTCAGATGGTCTCTCATTTTTTGTTCAATTATATTTTTATTGATTTCAGAGAAGAAGAAACAGGGGGAGGAAGACAGAAACATCAACGATGAAAGAGAATCATCGATGGGCTGCGTCCTGCACACCCCACACAGGGGAGCAAGGCCACAACCTGAGCATATGCCCTGACCAGGAATTGAACCATGACCTCCTGGTTCATAGGCAATGCTCAACCACTGAGCCACACTGGCCGGGCTTTTTGTTATTGTTAATTCTCACCTGAGGATATTTTTCCATTGAGTTTTAGAGAAAGTGGAAAGGAGGGAGGGAGCGGGAGAGAAACACTGACGTTAGAGAGACATAGCGATCCATTGCCTCCTGCACGTGCCCCCACTGGAGTCAGGAATGGGCATGAACCTGCAACCCAGGTCCATGAGAATGGAATGTGTGACCCTTTGGTGTGTGGGGCAGGGCTCTAACCACTGAGCAACACTGGTTTCTCATCGTATCCTATCCAATAAAAGAGTAATATGCAAATTAACCATCACTCTGCAACAAAATGACGGTGCCCATAGACACAAGATGGCGGCGCCCAGTCCTCTCAGGCCCGCCGTAGTCCCCCAGTCCCAGGGAGGGCTGCCGATGAGAACCGGCACCACCCTGGCGCAATCCGCTCCCAGCTGTAGCCCAGGCCGTGGGCCTAGGAGGCACCTGCGCCTCCCCCGCCCCCTCCCCCCGTGAGATCTGCTCCCAGCCTCAGCCCGGGCCATCGGCCTGGGAGGCACCTGTGCGCCCCCCCCCCCCCCCCCCCGTGATGCGCTCCCAGCCTCGGCCAAGGATGTCAGCCTGGGAGGGGCCCACACTTCCCCGGCCCGATCCACTCCCAGCCACAGCCCGGGCCATTGGCCTGTCGGCTGGGAGGTGCCCGCGGCCCCCCGTGAGATCTGCTCCCAGCCACGGCCCGGACCATCGGCCTGGGAGGCGCCCAACCCCCTCCCCCCAGTGCGATCCACTCCCAGCTGCGGCCTGGGCCGTTGGCCTGGGAGGCGCCTGTGCCACCCCCCCCCCCCCCCAGAGATCAGCTCCCAGCCACAGCTGGAGGGTGCTGGGGGGTGTAGGCCTGGGAGGCAGCTGCGACCCCCAGAGTGATCCCCTCCCAGCGGCAGCCTGGGGTATCAGCCTCCAAAGGGCCTGCGCCCCCATGGAGTGATCCCCCCAACACACCTATAGCCTTGGAACTTCCCTTGCCCCCAGCCCAGTGATTGGAGATGGGGGGGCGGGTATCTGGGCGATGCTGCCAAGCAAACCTCTCCCCTTAGGTAGAAACTTCTGACCAGGTTAGGGAGGTAAATGGTTTTTGTTTAAAACCTTTCGAAACCGCAAAGGAAATGTCTGAGGTAGGGTTTCACATCAGAAGTAACGTACAACTAATTTCTGAAGGCAAACGGGGACATTGCAGTTACATTACTGGAGAGCACCCCGAGGTCCGGAGGGTGGCTCTGCAAGGGCGGTGGCGGGTGCTCCCCACCCTGGCTCCTCAGCACCTCGGGCAGGGCTTGAGCCCACCCAGGAAGGCCTTTTCCCCTACAGTTTTCACCAAGGCAGGGAGGTTTCGTAGACATGAATAAGAAGTGCCCACGCACAAGTCCTGAAGATGCCAGGGCCGGCAGAAATGACAAACCGGGAAAAGAGCAAAACCAGAAACACCACCGATCCCCACATAGATCATCTTTTTCTTCAGAGGACGGTGTGTTTCCCTCTTCTTCGTCTTCTGGAAGCAAGACAGATTCAAGTACTGAAGATTCTACCAACGGAAACGTTAAGAGAAAGAGAGAACAGAAAAGGAATAAAAGGACAAAAGAAAGAAAGGACAAAAGATGAAACATCAAGAAAAAGAGAAGGAAGAAAGGAAGAAACAACCACATGATATCACCTTTCCAAGGTCTCATGAAATTCCTGTTTAAGGAGTTTATTTTGTGACACTTTTAGTTTGGGTTGACATTTTTACTGGTTTGTCAAGACCACGGCAGGTACACTGTCCAATATGTTAAAGGAAAAACCCTATCTAATCAAGAGGGAATATGCAGGGGAGGGCATTTGGGCGTGACTGGGCTGTCAGGGGAGGGCAGTTGGGGATGATCGGGCCAGCAGGGGAACAGTTAGGCGTCTATCAGCTGGCAAGGGAGTGGTTAGGGGGTGATCAGGCTGGCAGGCAGAAGCGGTTAGGGGCAATCAGGCAGGCAGGGGAGCAGTTGGGAGCGAGCCAGCAGTCCCGGATTGTGAAAGGGACACCCCCTGAGGGATCCCAGATTGGAGAGGGTGCAGGTTGGGCTGAGGGACACCCCCCCCAGTGCATGAATTTTGTGCACCGGGCCTCTAGTTTTGATATGAAATCCGTATATATATTAATCAATTCTTTTCTTTCCCGTTCCCCCGTTCTGCTACCATTTAACGTAAGGTGCGTTTGTGTGAGTTACCGTGGCTCAGGGTTAAGCGGCTGTCCAGGTCTGGCTGTTTCCAACAAGGACAGAAATGGGCAGCACCAGGGACAGGGAAAGGGGGTGCTGGCTTCGTGTCCTCTGAGAGGGGGCTGGCACTTTTCTGCTGCCTGTGAGACATCTCACTCTGCGGAGGGGAAGGCCGTGTTGTTCTTTATTTGCGAACAGGAGTCCAAGGAGCGTGTGTGGTGTTGTGGTGAGTCTGGTCTGCCATCTTAGCTAAGCGCTCACCGCACTTCTCAGGACTCTGTTCCCGGGAGGCCCCAGAGGAGGGTGGTCATGACAGGAAGTCACACAGTGTTGGGAAAGCAGAGCGAGGCGGCAGTCCTCAGGGTTGGAAGGCGAAGCCGGGCCCAGGTGAGGAGCACGCTTGCTGCCACTGACCTGCGGACCCAGCTTGTCAGGCCTGATTGAGGTGTGGAGGGCGTGTGTCCTGTTGTCACAACTGCTGGGACAGATGTTTCTGTGCTGAGAGGGGGGGCACCGCGGGGGGAGGCCATAGTGATGGGGATCTCAGGGCATGGGGGCCCACGAGACCACCACAGCCCAGCGGCAGGGCCAGCAGCTGTTCACTGGGAACGAAAAGGGACGTCGTGCTGGACGCGGCCCCAGCTCTCGGAAACCACTGGACAGCCTCCTGGTGCCGCTGGGCTGTGGTCCAGGCAGGGTCCTGCTGGGGCGCCAGAAAGCTGTGAGGTCAGGTGTGTGTTGATAACAATGTGTTTCACGCCCAGTGTCAGGGGTTGTTTTGATTTGTAAAAATATTTTTATTGATTTCAGAGAGGAAAGCAGAGGGAGAGAGACAGAGAAATATCAATGATGATGAGAGAGAATCATAGATGTGCTGCTTCCTGCACACCCCACATTGGAGACGGAGCCCACAACCCGGGCATGTGCCCTGACCAGGAATCAAACCATGACCTCCTGGTTCATAGGTCGACGCTCACCCACTGAGCCACGCCGGCTGGGTAGGATCTGTTTTATAAATGTGTTTCCCAGACAGAATGAACCCCAAGAACCGACTCCTGGCCCAGCCAGGCACCCACACACTCACGGGAAGCATGGGCCACAGACTGTGGTGCCTGGACTCCCTCCTGGCCGCCCAGGGGCCTGTGGATAGGGCTCCAGGATGCAAATCCAAGGGCAGAGGGAAAAGTCAAGACCTGCTCCCTTGGGAACAGCCAGGAAACAGCTGTGATCCAATGGGGGGCTCCTGAGGGTGGGGTGGGGCTGGAGGGCGGGGCTCGGGGTAGAAGGCCCAGCAATGATGCCTTCGAGGCTCTGAGACCCACAGCCCCCAGCCCGGCGCCCTCCACCTTCTTCATTCATTCGTTTGTTTGTTTGTTCATTTGTTCTTTCGTTCCTCCTTTCAGGGGGTGTGGGTGCTGGGGTGCCCTGTCCCTGCTCCCACAGAGCTTAGCGTGGACATGGAGGCAGGAATAGGGGACACACAAGTTATGCTGCCCTGGATGGAGAGAACCATGGGGAGGTGGGAAGTGGGCTGGCTGGGTAAGCTCTGACTTCGTGCTGGCATGATGGGTTTGAGCCGTGGCTGCCAGGACAAGTCAGCGTTCAAAAGACCCCCCTGGCTGTGGGTGGAGGGGGCAGCCTGGAGGGGCAGCAGGTGTTGTGGCTGTGAAGCAGGAGGCTGGCTGCACACAGCAGCGGACGGAGGGCCGGGGGTCCATGGGGCAGGTGGTCATTTGCTGAGATGGCAGAGGGGGCAAGCAGGCTCAGAGGGAATCACCTGAGAGCAGGACAGTGGCTGCCTCTGTGACAGCCGAGGTGAGCATGCAGGGACGGTGCACCAGGCTGTGGCTGAGCCAAAGGCATCCTGACGCTGCCACTCCTGCATGTTTGCTGAGCGCTTTCTACCTGCCTGGAGGGTCCTACCTGCCTGCTGGTCCTACCTGCCTGCTGGTCTTATCTGCCTGCTGGTCCTACCTGCCTACTGGGTCCTACCTGCCTGAAGGGTCCTACCTGCCTGCTGGTCCTCCCTGCCTGGAGGGTCCTACCTGCCTGCTGGTCCTACCTGCCTGCTGGTCTTACCTGCCTGCTGGTCCTACCTGCCTGCTGGGTCCTACCTGCCTGCTGGTCCTCCCTGCCTGCTGGTCCTACCTGCCTGCTGGGTCCTACCTGCCTGAAGGGTCCTACCTGCCTGCTGGTCCTCCCTGCCTGCTGGTCCTACCTGCCTGCTGGTCCTACCTGCCTGCTGGTCCTCCCTGCCTGGAGGGCCCTACCTGCCTGCTGGTCCTCCCTGCCTGCTGGGTCCTACCTGCCTGCTGGGTCCTACCTGCCTGCTGGATCCTACCTGCCTGCTGGTCCTCCCTGCCTGGAGGGCCCTACCTGCCTGCTGGTCCTCCCTGCCTGCTGGGTCCTACCTGCCTGCTGGGTCCTACCTGCCTGCTGGTCCTCCCTGCCTGGAGGGCCCTACCTGCCTGCTGGTCCTCCCTGCCTGCTGGTCCTACCTGCCTGCTGGGTCCTACCTGCCTGCTGGGTCCTACCTGCCTGCTGGTCCTCCCTGCCTGGAGGGTCCTACCTGCCTGCTGGTCCTACCTGCCTGAAGGGTCCTACCTGCCTGCTGGTCCTCCCTGCCTGGAGGGTCCTACCTGCCTGCTGGGTCCTACCTGCCTGAAGGGTCCTACCTGCCTGGAGGGTCCTACCTGCCTGAAGGGTCCTACCTGCTGGGGGTCATGAGGAAGCAGCAGAGAGCTCTGTTCTCTTGGAGGCAACTTTCTAGGTGAAGCTGAGAATAACCAACAGGTATAAGTGAGCCACAGAAGGTGCTGGAAGGAGGCTCAGTGGGAGGTCTGAGGGCTGGGCTTCCCATTAGGGTGGTGGGACCTCACGCAGAGCTGAAGGGGATGAGGGGGAGCCTCATGGCCTGGGACAGCCTATAAGGGGACAAAGAGGGATGGAGAGACAGGAGGCCAGGGCAGGCCAGGCTCTACAAGGACCCCATTCTGATTTCTGATAAAATGTGAGGGCCTTTTGGACTCTGGGGAACTGGGGTCTCATCTGAGATCTTGAAACAGGGCTCCGGGGGTGGGCAGGGAGACTCTGCGGGTGTGACCCTGGGCCTCTGGCAGGGAGACAGCGTGGCCAGGTGAGGAGAGCAGGTGGGGCGTTGGCGAAACGGGACAGGGTGGAGCGGCAGCAGTGTGCTCCTTTCCTCGGCTGCTGGGGCAAATGGCCCCCAGCGGGTCCTTGCCCAGCCTCACTGGGCAGTGTTCACGGTGTGGTTGGGCCCACCCCTCTCCCCTCCCACAGGCTCCAGGGAGAACCCGGTTGGCCTTTTCCAACTTTTGGGGCACCCACACCCCTGGGCCCCTGGCAGTCCCCATGGCTGCCCCCGTGGCTGTCCCCAGTGGCCATGCCCTGTGATAACCCCCCATGTTTTTCCACATGGCTCTTCCCCATGGCTGTCTCTCTTGTCTGTCCTCCGTGGCTGTCCCCATGACTGTCCCCTGTGACTGTCCCCCATGGCTCTACCCATGGCTGTCCCTCTTGGCTGCCCTCCCAGCTGTCCCCATTGGCTGTCCTGTGGCTGTCCTTGTGGCTGTCCTTGTGGCTGTCCTCGTGGCTGTCCCTAATGGTTGCCCCTGTGGCTGTCCCTGTGGTCATCTCCCATGGCCGTCCCCCGTGGTTGTCCCTGTGGCTGTCCCTCTTGGCTGTCCCCCATGACTATCCCCTGTGGCCGTCCCCCATGGCTGTCTCCATGGCTGTTCCCATGGCTGTCCCTGTGGCCGTCCCCCATGGCTGTCCCCATGGCTGTTCCTGTGGCCGTCCCCCATGGCTGTCCCTGTGGCTGTTCCCATGGCTGTCCCTGTGGCCGTCCCTCATGGCTGTCCCTGTGGCTGTGCCTGTGGCCGTCCCCCATGGCTGTCCCTGTGGCTGTTCCTGTGGTCATCCCCCATGGCTGTCCCCCATGGCTGTCCCTGTGGCCGTTCCCCATGGCTGTCCCTGTGGCTGTTCCCAAGGCTGTCCCTGTGGCTGTGCCTGTGGCTGTCTCTGTGGCTGTCCCTGTGGCTGTCCCTGTGGCCGTCCCCCATGGCTGTCTCTGTGGCTGTCCCTGTGGCTGTCCCTGTGGCCATCCCCCATGGCTGTCTCTGTGGCCGTCCCCCATGCTGTCCCTGTGGTCGTCCCCCATGGCTGTCTCTGTGGCCGTCCCCCATGCTGTCCCTGTGGCCGTCCCCCATGGCTGTCTCTGTGGCTGTTCCCATGGCTGTCCCTGTGGCCGTCCCCCATGGCTGTCCCCCATGGCTGTCCCTGTGGTTGTTCCCATGGCTGTCCCTGTGGCCGTCCCCCATGGCTGTCCCTGTGGCCGTCCCCCATGGCTGTCTCTGTGGCCGTCCCCCATGCTGTCCCTGTGGCCGTCCCCCATGGCTGTCTCTGTGGCTGTTCCCATGGCTGTCCCTGTGGCCGTCCCCCATGGCTGTCCCCGTGGCTGTTCCTGTGGCCGTACCCCATGGCTGTCCCTGTGGCTGTTCCCATGGCTGTCCCTGTGGCTGTCCCCCATGGCTGTCCCCGTGGCTGTTCCTGTGGCCATCCCCCATGGCTGTCCCTGTGGCTGTCCCCCATGGCTGTCCCTGTGGCCGTCCCTCATGGCTGTCCCTGTGGCCGTCCCCCATGGCTGTCCCTGTGGCCGTCCCCCATGGCTGTCCCTGTGGCTGTTCCCATGGCTGTCCCTGTGGCCGTCCCCCATGGCTGTCCCTGTGGCTGTGCCCCATGGCTGTTCCTGTGGCTGTGCCCCATGGCTGTTCCTGTGGCCGTCCCCCATGGCTGTCTCTGTGGCTGTTCCCATGGCTGTCCCTGTGGCCGTCCCCCATGGCTGTCCCCGTGGCTGTTCCTGTGGCCGTCCCCCATGGCTGTCCCTGTGGCTGTTCCCATGGCTGTCCCTGTGGCCGTCCCTCATGGCTGTCCCTGTGGCTGTGCCTGTGGCCGTCCCCCATGGCTGTCCCTGTGGCTGTTCCCATGGCTGTCCCTGTGGCCGTCCCCCATGGCTGTCCCCGTGGCTGTTCCTGTGGCCGTCCCCCATGGCTGTCCCTGTGGCTGTTCCCATGGCTGTCCCTGTGGCCGTCCCTCATGGCTGTCCCTGTGGCTGTGCCTGTGGCTGTCCCTAGTGGTTGCCCCTGTGGCTATCCCTGTGGTCATCCCCCATGGCTGTCCCCCATGGCTGTCCCTGTGGCCGTTCCCCATGGCTGTCCCTGTGGCTGTTCCCAAGGCTGTCCCTGTGGCTGTGCCTGTGGCTGTCTCTGTGGCTGTCCCTGTGGCCGTCCCCCATGGCTGTCTCTGTGGCTGTCCCTGTGGCTGTCTCTGTGGCCGTCCCCCATGGCTGTCTCTGTGGCCGTCCCCCATGCTGTCCCTGTGGCCGTCCCCCATGGCTGTCCCTGTGGCCGTCCCCCATGGCTGTCCCCCATGGCTGTCCCTGTGGCTGTTCCCATGGCTGTCCCTGTGGCCGTCCCCCATGGCTGTCCCTGTGGCTGTTCCCATGGCTGTCCCTGTGGCCGTCCCCCATGGCTGTCCCTGTGGCCGTCCCCCATGCTGTCTCTGTGGCCGTCCCCCATGGCTGTCCCCCATGGCTGTCCCTGTGGCCGTCCCCCATGGCTGTCTCTGTGGCTGTTCCCATGGCTGTCCCTGTGGCCGTCCCCCATGGCTGTCCCCGTGGCTGTTCCTGTGGCCGTCCCCCATGGCTGTCCCTGTGGCTGTTCCCATGGCTGTCCCTGTGGCCGTCCCTCATGGCTGTCCCTGTGGCTGTGCCTGTGGCCGTCCCCCATGGCTGTCCCTGTGGCTGTTCCCATGGCTGTCCCTGTGGCCGTCCCCCATGGCTGTCCCCGTGGCTGTTCCTGTGGCCGTCCCCCATGGCTGTCCCTGTGGCTGTTCCCATGGCTGTCCCTGTGGCCGTCCCTCATGGCTGTCCCTGTGGCTGTGCCTGTGGCTGTCCCTAGTGGTTGCCCCTGTGGCTATCCCTGTGGTCATCCCCCATGGCTGTCCCCCATGGCTGTCCCTGTGGCCGTTCCCCATGGCTGTCCCTGTGGCTGTTCCCAAGGCTGTCCCTGTGGCTGTGCCTGTGGCTGTCTCTGTGGCTGTCCCTGTGGCTGTCCCTGTGGCCGTCCCCCATGGCTGTCTCTGTGGCTGTCCCTGTGGCTGTCTCTGTGGCCATCCCCCATGGCTGTCTCTGTGGCCGTCCCCCATGCTGTCCCTGTGGTCGTCCCCCATGGCTGTCTCTGTGGCCGTCCCCCATGCTGTCCCTGTGGCCGTCCCCCATGGCTGTCTCTGTGGCTGTTCCCATGGCTGTCCCTGTGGCCGTCCCCCATGGCTGTCCCCCATGGCTGTCCCTGTGGCTGTTCCCATGGCTGTCCCTGTGGCCGTCCCCCATGGCTGTCCCTGTGGCCGTCCCCCATGGCTGTCTCTGTGGCCGTCCCCCATGCTGTCCCTGTGGCCGTCCCCCATGGCTGTCTCTGTGGCTGTTCCCATGGCTGTCCCTGTGGCCGTCCCCCATGGCTGTCCCCGTGGCTGTTCCTGTGGCCGTCCCCCATGGCTGTCCCTGTGGCTGTTCCCATGGCTGTCCCTGTGGCTGTCCCCCATGGCTGTCCCCGTGGCTGTTCCTGTGGCCATCCCCCATGGCTGTCCCTGTGGCTGTCCCCCATGGCTGTCCCTGTGGCCGTCCCTCATGGCTGTCCCTGTGGCCGTCCCCCATGGCTGTCCCTGTGGCCGTCCCCCATGGCTGTCCCTGTGGCTGTTCCCATGGCTGTCCCTGTGGCCGTCCCCCATGGCTGTCCCTGTGGCTGTGCCCCATGGCTGTTCCTGTGGCTGTGCCCCATGGCTGTTCCTGTGGCCGTCCCCCATGGCTGTCTCTGTGGCTGTTCCCATGGCTGTCCCTGTGGCCGTCCCCCATGGCTGTCCCCGTGGCTGTTCCTGTGGCCGTCCCCCATGGCTGTCCCTGTGGCTGTTCCCATGGCTGTCCCTGTGGCCGTCCCTCATGGCTGTCCCTGTGGCTGTGCCTGTGGCCGTCCCCCATGGCTGTCCCTGTGGCTGTTCCCATGGCTGTCCCTGTGGCCGTCCCCCATGGCTGTCCCCGTGGCTGTTCCTGTGGCCGTCCCCCATGGCTGTCCCTGTGGCTGTTCCCATGGCTGTCCCTGTGGCCGTCCCTCATGGCTGTCCCTGTGGCTGTGCCTGTGGCTGTCCCTAGTGGTTGCCCCTGTGGCTATCCCTGTGGTCATCCCCCATGGCTGTCCCCCATGGCTGTCCCTGTGGCCGTTCCCCATGGCTGTCCCTGTGGCTGTTCCCAAGGCTGTCCCTGTGGCTGTGCCTGTGGCTGTCTCTGTGGCTGTCCCTGTGGCCGTCCCCCATGGCTGTCTCTGTGGCTGTCCCTGTGGCTGTCTCTGTGGCCGTCCCCCATGGCTGTCTCTGTGGCCGTCCCCCATGCTGTCCCTGTGGCCGTCCCCCATGGCTGTCCCTGTGGCCGTCCCCCATGGCTGTCCCCCATGGCTGTCCCTGTGGCTGTTCCCATGGCTGTCCCTGTGGCCGTCCCCCATGGCTGTCCCTGTGGCTGTTCCCATGGCTGTCCCTGTGACCGTCCCCCATGGCTGTCCCTGTGGCCGTCCCCCATGCTGTCTCTGTGGCCGTCCCCCATGGCTGTCCCCCATGGCTGTCCCTGTGGCCGTCCCTCATGGCTGTCTCTGTGGCCGTCCCCCATGGCTGTCCCTGTGGCCGTCCCTCATGCTGTCCCTGTGGCCGTCCCCCATGGCTGTCCCTGTGGCCGTCCCCCATGGCTGTCCCTGTGGCTGTTCCCATGGCTGTCCCTGTGGCCGTCCCCCATGGCTGTCCCTGTGGCTGTGCCCCATGGCTGTTCCTGTGGCTGTGCCCCATGGCTGTTCCTGTGGCCGTCCCCCATGGCTGTCTCTGTGGCTGTTCCCATGGCTGTCCCTGTGGCCGTCCCCCATGGCTGTCCCCGTGGCTGTTCCTGTGGCCGTCCCCCATGGCTGTCCCTGTGGCTGTTCCCATGGCTGTCCCTGTGGCCGTCCCTCATGGCTGTCCCTGTGGCTGTGCCTGTGGCCGTCCCCCATGGCTGTCCCTGTGGCTGTTCCCATGGCTGTCCCTGTGGCCGTCCCCCATGGCTGTCCCCGTGGCTGTTCCTGTGGCCGTCCCCCATGGCTGTCCCTGTGGCTGTTCCCATGGCTGTCCCTGTGGCCGTCCCTCATGGCTGTCCCTGTGGCTGTGCCTGTGGCTGTCCCTAGTGGTTGCCCCTGTGGCTATCCCTGTGGTCATCCCCCATGGCTGTCCCCCATGGCTGTCCCTGTGGCCGTCCCCCATGGCTGTCCCTGTGGCTGTTCCCATGGCTGTCCCTGTGGCTGTCCCCCATGGCTGTCCCCGTGGCTGTTCCTGTGGCCATCCCCCATGGCTGTCCCTGTGGCTGTCCCCCATGGCTGTCCCTGTGGCCGTCCCTCATGGCTGTCCCTGTGGCCGTCCCCCATGGCTGTCCCTGTGGCCGTCCCCCATGGCTGTCCCTGTGGCTGTTCCCATGGCTGTCCCTGTGGCCGTCCCCCATGGCTGTCCCTGTGGCTGTGCCCCATGGCTGTTCCTGTGGCTGTGCCCCATGGCTGTTCCTGTGGCCGTCCCCCATGGCTGTCTCTGTGGCTGTTCCCATGGCTGTCCCTGAGGCCGTCCCCCATGGCTGTCCCCGTGGCTGTTCCTGTGGCCGTCCCCCATGGCTGTCCCTGTGGCTGTTCCCATGGCTGTCCCTGTGGCCGTCCCTCATGGCTGTCCCTGTGGCTGTGCCTGTGGCCGTCCCCCATGGCTGTCCCTGTGGCTGTTCCCATGGCTGTCCCTGTGGCCGTCCCCCATGGCTGTCCCCGTGGCTGTTCCTGTGGCCGTCCCCCATGGCTGTCCCTGTGGCTGTTCCCATGGCTGTCCCTGTGGCCGTCCCTCATGGCTGTCCCTGTGGCTGTGCCTGTGGCTGTCCCTAGTGGTTGCCCCTGTGGCTATCCCTGTGGTCATCCCCCATGGCTGTCCCCCATGGCTGTCCCTGTGGCCGTTCCCCATGGCTGTCCCTGTGGCTGTTCCCAAGGCTGTCCCTGTGGCTGTGCCTGTGGCTGTCTCTGTGGCTGTCCCTGTGGCCGTCCCCCATGGCTGTCTCTGTGGCTGTCCCTGTGGCTGTCTCTGTGGCCGTCCCCCATGGCTGTCTCTGTGGCCGTCCCCCATGCTGTCCCTGTGGCCGTCCCCCATGGCTGTCCCTGTGGCCGTCCCCCATGGCTGTCCCCCATGGCTGTCCCTGTGGCTGTTCCCATGGCTGTCCCTGTGGCCGTCCCCCATGGCTGTCCCTGTGGCTGTTCCCATGGCTGTCCCTGTGGCCGTCCCCCATGGCTGTCCCTGTGGCCGTCCCCCATGCTGTCTCTGTGGCCGTCCCCCATGGCTGTCCCCCATGGCTGTCCCTGTGGCCGTCCCTCATGGCTGTCTCTGTGGCCGTCCCCCATGGCTGTCCCTGTGGCCGTCCCTCATGCTGTCCCTGTGGCCGTCCCCCATGGCTGTCTCTGTGGCTGTTCCCATGGCTGTCCCTGTGGCCGTCCCCCATGGCTGTCCCTGTGGCCGTCCCCCATGGCTGTCTCTGTGGCCGTCCCCCATGCTGTCCCTGTGGCCGTCCCCCATGGCTGTCTCTGTGGCTGTTCCCATGGCTGTCCCTGTGGCCGTCCCCCATGGCTGTCCCTGTGGCCGTCCCCCATGGCTGTCCCTGTGGCCGTCCCCCATGGCTGTCCCCCATGGCTGTCCCTGTGGCTGTTCCCATGGCTGTCCCTGTGGCCGTCCCCCATGGCTGTCCCTGTGGCTGTCCCCCATGGCTGTCCTCGTGGCTGTTCCCATGGCTGTCCCTGTGGCCGTCCCCCATGGCTGTCCCCCATGGCTGTCCCTGTGGCTGTCTCTGTGGCTGTCCCTGTGGCTGTCCCCCATGACTGTGGCTGTCCCTGTGGCCGTCCCCCATGGCTCTCCCTGTGGCTCTCCCTGTGGCTGTCCCTGTGGCTGTCCCCCATGACTGTCTCTGTGGCTGTCCCTGTGGCTGTCCCCCATGGCTGTCCCTGTGGCCGTCCCCCATGACTGTCCCTGTGGCTGCCCCCATGGCTGTCCCCACGCAGCTGGCTGCGCAGCGATAAGTGCCAGCTTCTCTCTGTGATGACGCTGCCCAGCGACAAGAAGAGCCCTCCCGCCTCAGTATCCTGACTGACAGGTTCCGGGAATGTGCGTGTGAAGTCTGTATGTTGCCTGTAGGCTGGCACATGTATGCCTGTGCGTGTGTGCACATGCACATGTATGCATTTGTGTGTGAACTGTGTACAGGGGCATGTTGCATGTGTGCACTGTGCATGTTGCTTCTGTGAGAATTGTGTGTACGTATACATCTGTGCACCTGCAGAGTGAGCCTGCATGTGTGTGGTCAGTGTGGAATAGGGCTTTCCAGCCCAGTCCACTGCGTGGACGGGCCCCCGGGTCCTCCGTGGCAGCCCTGCTGTGAGCGGGCTCTCAGCACCCTGGTCCCGTGGCCAGAGGCGGATCATGACGGCCGGGACAGAAACAGGAGGCAGGTTCAAGGAGCCTGAACTGTTTATGGCAGGGGTGGGCAAACTTTTTGACTCGAGGGCCACAATGGGTTCTTAAACTGGACCGGAGGGCCGGAACAAAAGCATGGATGGAGTGTTTGTGTGAACTAATATAAATTCAAAGTAAAGGAGCGGAGGGGAGAGCAAGAGAACCGGATAGAACAGTCTGTGGCGCTGTGGACAGGTGAGCACTGGGCGGCCTGATGGTGTCCTGCTCGCGGCCTGGCCCAGCGTGCCCGTCCCGTCCTCCTGGGGCCTGGAGGGCGAGGACGGGGCAGGGTCTGGGTGCTGTGCCCAACAGGCGGCCTGGCAGGAAGCTTCAGAGGGCAGGGTGAGCCCCACCTTGCGGGTCCCTGTGCCCTCCACAGTCAGCATGGGGTCCAGCCCTCCCTTCTGGGTGCACCCGGCTCCCAAGGTGCTGGAACGGGTCCTGGACACCCTGGGGGCCTGGAGAGGCTTGGACATCCCTGGAGGGAGAGCCGTCTGCGGTGACCACCCCATGTCCACCCCGGAGGAGGCCCTGCACTGTGCCCAGCGATGGGTGTGTCTTCACAGGAAATGGCTGCTCCGACTCCCGCCCTCCTGGGTCAGCACCCAGTGTGGGGACACCAGGAATGGGTGAGACGGACAGGTGTCAGGTCACCCAAATCCCCGAGTGTGGGGACAGCGAGTGCAAACTCCAGATACCCAGTCAGCCGGGTGGGGCTGTCACGGGGGCGGCACAGACCCCCGGCCGCTGCCCCGAGTGCCCGCCCCCAGCCCTGTGCCCGGGGGGGCTCACCTGCAGTGCCCAGGCTCCAGCTGGCGTTGAGCAACCTCCCCGAGGCCGAGTGCCTGGCCTCGCACGTGTAGGTGGCCGGCGGGGGGCGGGGGCGCGGCCGGGGCCCGCAGGACGCTCCAGGTACGGAACGTGCTGTTTCCGGGCTCGGCGGTGGGCGCCGCCATGGCAAACCAAGAAGCGTCCACCTGGCGCGGGCCCTCCTGCCAGGTGAGGAGCAGCTCCGGGGGCGAGAAGCCCGCCACCTCGCACAGGAGCCAGGAGGCCTCCCCGGCAGAGGCGTGAGTGCCCGGCGTGGCCAGGACCCGGACGGCGAGGCTGCTGGGCGCCGTGGCGGCTGCGGGGAGGAGCCCGGTGGTGCCCGGGCTACGGGCAGCCTCTGGAGAATGCGTGTCCTTGTGGGCGGAGGTGGCCAGGAGGGCTGTGGAGAGAGGACATGGGAGGCCCCGGGCCCGTTCCTTCTCTGCTCCTCCTGGTCTGTGCCCCCAGGGACTGGCCTCGGAGAAAGGAGTCCAGCACCCCAGCTTCTGGCTGGGACCCAGGCTGGGGTCTGGGCATGGTGACTGGATCCCTCATGACCCCTGGGTTCAGGGCGTCGGGGGCCCTGAAGGGGAAGTGAGTGGGTGAGGGGGGGTCACCTCCTGGTCCGCCCATGGTCGGGGCTGTGGCCTCTCCATGGCCCAGCTGTGAGGTGCAGGTCTGAGCCCCACCCCAGCCACATCCTCCCTGCGTCGGTGCCCGGAGTGAGCCTCCGGTTCTGGCAGGACCCTGTTGGCCTGGTAGCAGTGACCGACTGCCAGGTGCTCAAGGACCATCCGTACGGCAACATCTTCTATGGTGCAGGGGTCCTCAAACTTTTTAAACAGGGGGCCAGTTCACTGTCCCTCAGACCGTTGGAGGGCCGGACTATAGTTTAAAAAAAAACTATGAACAAATTCCTATGCGCACTGTGGGCCCGGGGCAAGTCGGCTGCTAAGCAGGACAGGCAGCGGCACCCGGCGGGCCGGATAAATGTCCTCGGCGGGCCGCATGTGGCCCGCGGGCCGTAGTCTGAGGACGCCTGGTGGACAACCAGCAGGTGAACGGGCCACAGAATGACAGCAGGCCAGGAGCAGCACACTTGTAAAGGGACTCGCTCTGGCTGGTGTAGCTCAGTGGATAGAGCGTCGGCCCACAGACTGAAGGGTCCCGGGTTCGATTCCAGTCAAGGGCATGTACCTCGGTTGCAGGCTTGATCCCTGGCACAGTTTTGGGTGTGTGGGGGAGGAACCAATAGATGTGTCTCTGTCACATCAATGTTTCTCTCTGTCTCTTTTTCCCTTTCCCTTTCTCTAAAAATCTATGGAAAAAATCCTCAGGTGAGAATTAACAACAACAACGAAAAAAATGATAAAATGAAAGGACACATCGTAAATGTGTCTCCATCCGTCTGACACTGGAAGGCCCATCCCCAGGGCGTTCTGGACCCGACAGCAGGCACCAACTGCAGCTGAGGGTGTGGGCGTCCGGACCAGCAACCTGGTGGGGCCACCGCAGGTCGGGACGCCCTGTGTCTGCCCAGCACACCTCTGCTGGCACTGGCAACCTGCTCGAAGCAGGAGCACCGTCTTCTGGTGTGGCAGACCCTGGGCATATCAAGACCCCAGCCTTCAGGAGGCGCCCTGTATTTCTGCGAGGGCCAGGGGGGCGGGTTCTGCGCTCCTGGCTGCTCTGGCAATGAGTCCCCACAAAAGCCTCCAGAACAAGCACATGTCTCAGCCAGGCCCACTGGCAGGTGCGTCCCGGTGCTGGCCTGGGGCCCTCCTCATCCACCGTGCTCTCTGCAGAGTGACCTAGGCGGGTCCCTGGCACCTAAAATGCCCCAGTGGCACTCAACACAGGGCCTGGCATATGGTAGGTGTTCAGTAGCCTTAAGTTCAGGGCCCCGACCTTCCTGACCTGAATGTGACTGAAGACTCCCAGAAATCATGGAGGGCTGGCCGAAGGAGGCAGCCTAAGGCATGGATAGGCGGGCAGGGGTATGCTGACAGAGGGGCTCCTCACCTGGGTCTCTGGCAGTGGTGAGGGCTGGGGTGAGTTTCTCTGAGAGACGTGGCCTGTGGGTCACTGAGAGGGCCTGGGTTTCCCAAGATGCTGAAATCAGAGGGGCAGTGGGCAGCCCAGGTCAGAGAGCATTGTGGACACAGCGGGGACAGGCTGCAGGGTGGACGGGAAGACATGGGTAGGGCAGGGGAGGGGCAGAGGACGGGCCGGGTTGGGCTGCTGCCTCCAGCACTCTGGGGATAGGGGTGGAAGGGACTGGGTTCGAATGCTGGAGCTGGAGTGGCTGAGGGCAGAATGGGGGATAAGGAGCAAGCTGCTTTGAGGGGTGGCTGGGTGCCCATCGGGACCAGTCCCTGCTTTGATCTTTGAGGTCAGGCCCTAGAAGATGCTGGGACATGCTGGAGGCCACCCACCTGGCCACTGGAAGGTCTTGGACGTGTGATTGGCGCTGCAGCCGTGTGAACCAGGCTTCCAGATGACGGTTTGGTAGAAGAGGTAGGTGACCCTCTGCTTGAAATTCCCAATCACAACGTCCTTTGCGAGCAGCTTCTCTGTCCCTATGTGCCAGGTGGCTGAGCCGGACCCTGTCACCAGGCAGGCCAGGATCACGGACACGCCTGCTTTTGGGGCCTTGCACTCCTTGACCATGGGGAGCACAGTCACACCTGGAAGACAGACAGGTGGTGCTTCTGAGGCCGGGCACTCCCCAGGGCACAGGGCAGTGTGAGAGGAGAGGTCCCAGTCCTGGGAGGCCTGGCAGAGCTCTGGAGGGGAGGCCCAGACAAACCCTGGTCCCCTTGCTCTATGCACCTCCTGTTGTAACTCCTCCCATGGAGCCGCGAGAGGTGAAGGGATACCCCAGGTCAGGGTGTGCCCTGGGTGATGAGCCTGGGACCTCAGTTGCCCTGCAGGTGAGGCAGAGCATGGCTGGACTTGTGTGTCATCACCCGAGCAGCAGTGAGGTCAGCCCTTCCTGTACCCATCTCCTGCTCCCAAGGGCTCTGCTGTTTGGGACCAGCCTGTCAGTGACTTTGGTCTTAGAGGGGGTGTCCAGCCCTGTCCTGGGGGAATCTGGGGGCACACAGCTCCATTAGCCAATGTTCAGACAAATGACACCCTGCAAGTGCTTCAGGTCTGAATGCTTGTAGGGCTGTCACTCATGGACGCCGGGCTCTGGGACTGGCAGTCCCGGGTGGGTTGACTCACAGCTTCCTCATCCTTTCTGTGGGGACCGGGTGGCCAAGTGGACTTGCCCATATGGGGTCCCTAAGGGCACTGCTCTATCTTAGTCTCATGGCACCTCTTCTCCAAGCCCTCACCTCTTCCCATGTCCCTGCCCCCATACTGCCTGTTGGTGCTGGGACAGGGCCACAGGTCCCTGTGATTCAGCCAGCATGCAAGCCATCTGGCTGGGCAGTGGCACCATGCCCTCTCTGCAAGTCCTCTGGTGGCAGAGCCCACTGCACGGCACTCCCAAGTGTCTGGTGACCTTGCTCTCATCTTTTCCTGGGCTTTCTCAGCAGGGCTATCTCCCCTCCCCATAAGGTAATGAGGTCCTGCTGGAGTCAGGTGGCTCCAAACCCCATAGGACTTTGTCTTTACAGGAGGGGGACTTGGACACAGAGACACACACAGGGAGGGGTCATGCACAGAGGAGCTCTACAAGTGGAGGGCGTCAGCAGCTCCCAGAGCAGCGGTGGGGAGGGCCTGGCCATCCCCCTACAACCTGGGCTCACCGGCCCTGTGACCCTTGACCTCGACTCCCAGACTCCAGGTCTATGACAGTGAATTTCTGTTGTTTAAGCCCACGGGTCTGTGGGACTACGGTACAGCTGATGTAGGAAATAAATGTGGACTTTAGTACCAGAAGTGGGGTGTGATGTCACCAACACCTAGGAGTGTGGTTGTAGCTTTAGAACTGGGTGGTGGGTGGAGGCCTGGAAGGTCTGAGGTGAGGGTTAGAAAACCCAAACTGGGGAGCATTTGAGATCTTGCTTTCCAGCATTGTCGTCATTTGGGTTCAAATAAATTCTTATAAAAATTCTCTACGGAGGGGGCATTGGAAGATGGTGGTCCAGTAGGGGATCTGTCTCCCATAACCTTCCAGAATTTAACTGGAATTTAAACTAAATTGGAGAATATTCACCCTGAAAGACCAGATGAAGACTGGCTGGAGAGGAGACTTCAAACAAAGAAGGGCAGAAACCACCTCGAGACTGCACCTGTACAGCAGCTCAGAGAATGTAGTTGGGGTTGAGCCTCACAGTTAGCCAGCCTGAGAGGAGGAGATCCCAACCATGAATGGGACAACAATAATCGAGATCCAATTATAACAGGAGGGCCCAAATAACACACAAAAGGGTCACTCCTAGAGCATCCAGCTCAGGAATTCAAAGAGACAGCACCAAGTGGGTCCCATATTTACTACAAAAGGCTACATCACAAAGACTGGGAGTCATAGCAAGTATATCTAATACATAGAAACAAACACAAAGAGACAACTAAAATGGGGAGACAAAAAAAACCAACCTCCAAATGGAAGAAAATGAGGAATCTCCAGAAAAAGACCTAAATGAAGTAAGTAACCCATCAGACATAGAGATCAGAGTAATGATTATAAAGATGCTTAAAAAATTTAGTAAGGGGGAGAAAAATGGCGGCGGAATAGACAGACGTGTTCCGAGCCTTGTCCCAGAGCAGAAAGAAAGAACAGCTGAGGGTCGCACTAGGAGTGTTTGTTGGCAAGTTGGGGGACAGCTGAACTCCAGAAGAAGGTGGGAGACTGTTAGACGGGGTTCCCCTGACCTGGCAGCTCCCACTGCGGCTGGGTCCCCTCCAGGAGCTGCGGGCTTGGACGCGGAGTCGCCACCATCTGGAACCGGAAAGTGGAGCTTATCGGAAGCCTGAGAATCCACAACTGCGGCACCCACGGAACAGCTGCGAGCCCCAGAACAACACTCCCCAATTGGCGCAAACACACGGGTTCAGAGGAGCTCTACACTCCACCACTCTGAAAGGTCAGATTTCGCCTAGGATAAGGAGAGAGAGAACTACATAACAAGACACCCAGAGAAGAGAGACCATGGGGAGACAAAGACACAGCCCGCATATGAAAGAAAAGCCGGCATCACCAGAAAAGGAACACACGAAATGGAAGCAAGCAACCTTCCAGAAAAAGAATTCAGAGAAATGGTCATAAGGTGGCTGAAAAGAATGGAAGACAAATTCGACAATATGAGCAAGAACCAAGAGGAAATGAAGAAGAACCAAGAAGAAATGAAAAATGACATCGCTGCTGTAAAGAACTCAATAGAAAGCATCAACAGTAGACTAGAAGAAGCAGAGGACCGCATCAGTGAGCTAGAAGACAAGATGGGAAAAAATACCCAAGTAGAGCAACTTCTAGAAAAAAAAATTAAAAGGCAGGAGGAGAGCCTAAGGGAACTTTGGGACAACACGAAACAAAACAACATCCGCATAATAGGGGTTCCAGAAGGAAAGGAAGCTGAGCAAGGAATAGAAAACCTATTTGAAGAAATAATGACAGAAAATTTCCCTGATATAGAGAAGAAAAAACCCACACAAATCCAAGAAGCTCACAGAGTCCCAAGCAAAATGAACCCCAAAGGACCGACGCCAAGGCACATTATAATTAAATTGGCAAACACCAAAGACAAAGTAAGAATCTTAAAAGCGGCCAGAGAGAGACAGAAAGTTACATACAAAGGAACCCCCATCAGACTAGCAACTGATTTCTCAACAGAAACTCATCAGGCCAGAAGGGAATGGAATGAAATATACAAAGTCATGCAAAGGAAGGGTCTGAATCCAAGAATACTGTACCCAGCAAGGCTGTCAATCAAAATTGAAGGTGAAATCAGGAGCTTCACAGACAAAAAAGGACTAAGGGAATTTATTACCACCAAACCAGCAATGCAAGAAATGCTAAAGGGTCTACTGTAAAAAAAAAAAAAAAAAAAAGAAATAGGAAGTGAAGAAGGAACACAGGTGTAAAGAATAGGAATGGCGACAAATAAGTACCTATCAATAATAACTTTAAATGTAAACGGATTAAATGCCCCAATCAAAAGACATAGGGTAATGGATTGGATAAGAAAACATGACCCATATATCTGCTGTCTACAAGAAACCCACCTCAGAAAAAAAGACGCACACAGACTGAGGGTGAAGGGATGGAAAAAGGTTTTCCAGGCAGATGGAACTGAAAAAAAAGCTGGGGTAGCAATACTTATATCTGACAAATTAGATCTCAAACTGAAGGACATAACAAGAGATAAGGAAGGCCACTTCATAATACTAAAGGGAGCAATCCAACAAGAAGAAATAACTCTGGTAAACATATATGCACCCAATACAGGAGCACCCAAATACATAAAAAAACTCCTGGAGGATATCAAGGGAGAGATTAATAGCAATACAATCATAGCAGGAGACTTTAATACCCCACTATCACCATTGGACAAATCCTCTAAACAAAAAATCAGCAAAGAAACATCAATCCTAAATGACTCATTAGACCAGATGGAATTAATTGACATCTTCAGAACATTTCACCCCAAAGCCACAGAATATACATTCTTCTCAAGTGCACATGGGTCATTTTCAAAGATAGACCATATGTTGGGACATAGGCAAAGTCTCTTCAAATTCAAGAAGATAGAAATCATATCAAGCATCTTCTCAGACAACAGTGGCATAAAACTGGAAATCAACTACAATAAAAACAACCCAAAGAAATCAAACACATGGAGACTAAACAGCATGCTATTAAACCATGACTGGGTTACCAGAGAGATCAAAGAAGAAATAAAAAACATCATGACAACAAATGACAATGAAAACACTACAATCCAAAATCTATGGGACACAGCAAAAGCAGTCTTGAGAGGGAAGTTCATAGCTCTACAAGCCTACTGCAAAAAACAAGAAACAGGGGTAATAAATTACCTAACCCAACAACTCAAAGAGTTAGAAAAAGAGCAACAAGAAAAGCCCAGTGTAAGCAGAAGGAAGGAAATAATAAAGATCAGAGCACAGATAAACGACATAGAGACCAAAGAAACAATACAAAAGATCAACAAAACCAAGAGCTGGTTCTTTGAAAGGATAAACAAGATTGATGAACCTCCAGCCAGACTCACCAAGAAGCAAAGAGAGAGGACCCAAATAAACAAAATCAGAAATGAAAGAGGTGAAATAACAACAGATCCTGCCGAAATACAAAGGATTGTTAAAAAATATTACGAACAACTCTATTTCAACAAACTGGACAACCTGGAGGAAATGGACATATTCCTAGAAAAATATAACCTTCCAAAACTCAATCAGGAAGAATCTAAACAGCTCAATATGCCAGTAACTATGGAAGAAATTGAAGCAGTCATCAAAGAGCTTCCGGCAAATAAAAGCCCGGGGCCAGACGGCTTCACAGGAGAGTTTTACCAAACATTCAAGGAAGAACTAAAACCTATCCTCCTCAGACTATTCCAAAAAATTCAAGAGGAAGGAACACTTCCAAGCTCCTTCTATGAAGCCAGCATCACCCTAATACCAAAACCAGATAAAGACAACACAATGAAAGAGAATTACAAGCCAATATCCCTCATGAATGTAGATGCCAAAATCCTCAACAAAATTCTAGCAAATCGGATCCAGCAGTACATCAGAAAGATCATACACCATGACCAAGTAGGGTTTATCCCAGGAATGCAAGGATGGTTCAATATCCGAAAATCAATAAATGTGATACATCACATAAACAAATTGAAAGATAAAAATCACATAGTCATATCAATTGATGCAGAAAAAGCATTTGACAAAATCCAACACCCTTTCTTGATAAAAACTCTCAACAAGGTGGGAATAGAAGGATCATACCTCAACATAATAAAAGCTATATATGATAAACCCACAGCTAACATCATACTCAATGGGCAAAAACTAAAACCATTTCCCCTAAGAACAGGAACAAGACAAGGATGCCCACTCTCACCACTGCTGTTTGACATAGTACTGGAAGTATTAGCCATTGCAATTAGACAAGAAGAAGAAATAAAAGGCATCCAAATTGGAAAAGAAGAAGTAAAGCTGTCCTTAGTTGCAGATGACATGATATTGTACATAAAAAACCTGAAAGACTCTATCAAAAAACTAACAGACTTAATAAATGAATTCTGCAAGGTAGCAGGATACAAAATTAACACCAAGAAATCTATGGCATTTCTATACACCAACAGTGAACTTACAGAAAGAGAGACTAAAAAAGCAATCCCATTTTCCATCGCACCAAAAAAATTAAGATACTTAGGAATAAACCTAACCAAGGAGGTAAAAGACCTATATGCGGAAAACTACAGGACACTGAAGAAAGAGATAGAGGAAGATGTAAACAGATGGAAGAACATACCATGTTCATGGATTGGTAGAATCAACATCATCAAAATGTCCATACTACCCAAAGCAATCTATAGATTCAATGCACTCCCCATTAAAATACCAACAGCATATTTCACAGACCTAGAAAGAACTCTCCAAAAATTCATCTGGAATAAAAAAAGACCCCGAATAGCCACAGCAATCCTGAGAAAGAAGAATAAAGTAGGAGGGATCTCAATACCAGATTTCAAGCTGTATTACAAGGCCACTGTCCTCAAAACAGCCTGGTACTGGCACAAGAACAGACATATAGATCAATGGAATAGAATAGAGAATCCAGATATCGACCCAAACCAATATGCGCAATTAATATTTGACAAAGGAGGCATGAGCATACAATGGAGTCAAGACAGTCTCTTCAATCAATGGTGTTGGGAAAATTGGACAGATACATGCAAAAAAATGAAACTAGATCACCAACTTACACCATACACAAAAATAAACTCAAAATGGATACAGGACTTAAATATAAGACGGGAAACCATAAAAATACTAGAGGAATCCACAGGCAGCAAAATCTCAGACATATGCCAAAAGAACTTTTTCAGTGATACTGCCCCTAGGGCAATGGAAGCCAAAGAGAAAATAAACAAATGGGACTACATCAAAATAAAAAGCTTTTGCACAGCAAAAGAAACCATCAACAAAACAACAAGAAACCCCACGGTATGGGAGAACATATTTGCAAATGGTATCACTGATAAAGGTTTAATTTCCAACATCTACAGGCAGCTTATACAACTTAATAAAAGGAAGATAAATGATCCAATAAAAAAATGGGCAACGGACCTAAATAGAATCTTTTCGAAAGAAGACAGAAGGAAGGCCAAGAGACACATGAAAACATGTTCAAAGTCACTTATTATCCGAGAGATGCAAATCAAAACGACAATGCGATACCATCTCACACCTGTCAGAATGGCTATCATCAACAAATCAACAAACGACAAGTGTTGGCGAGGATGCGGAGAAAAAGGAACCCTCGTGCACTGCTGGTGGGAATGCAGACTGGTGCAGCCACTGTGGAGAACAGTATGGAGTTTCCTCAAAAAACTGAAAATGGAACTCCCATTTGACCCAGTAATCCCACTCCTAGGAATATATCCTAAGAAACCAGAAACACCAATCAGAAAGGATATATGCACCCCTATGTTCATAGCAGCACAATTTACAATAGCTAAGATTTGGAAACAGCCTAGGTGCCCATCAGCAGATGACTGGATCAGAAAACTATGGTACATCTACACAATGGAATACTATGCTGCCATAAAAAAGAAGGAATTACTACCATTTGTAGACACCTGGATGGAATTAGAGAACATTATGCTAAGTGAAATAAGCCAGTCAATGAAAGAAAAATACCACATGATCTCACTCATTTAGGGATAATGAAAAACATTATAAACTGATGAACCAATAGATAGTTACAGAGGCAGTAAAGCATCAAACAGAGTGTCTAATTACAGCGGTAAGGTTAGGGAGAGGTGGGGGAAATAAGAGATCAACTGAAGGACTTGTATGCACGCATATAAGAGTAACCAACGGATGCAAAACATTGGGGGGTGAGGGCAGGTATGGCAGTGGGGCGGGGGGGCAATGGTAAGATATGTACACATATAATACCTTAATAAAAATTTGAAAAAAAAATTTAGTAAGAACTACAAGGAACTTAGTGGAAATTACATCAACATGACAAAGGACATAGAAACCATGAACAAGAACCAGCCATAAATAAAGAATACTATATCTGACATAAAGAATACACTGAAGCCCTAGCTGGTTTTGCTCAGTGGGTAGAGCATCAGCCTGTGGACTGAAAGATCCCGGGTGTGATTCCAGTTAAGGGCACATACCTGGGTTGTGGGATTGATCCCAAGTGTGGGTTGTGTAGGAGGCAGCCAATCAATGATTCTTTCTCATCATTGATGTTTCTATCTCTCTCTCCCTCTCTCTTCCTCTCTGAAATCAATAAAAACATATATTAAAAAAATAAATTAATTAAAAAAGAATACACTGGAAGGAATTAAAAGTGGGCTTGATGAAGCAGAGGATCGAATCAGAAATTTGGAAGACAAAGGTAGGAGAAAACATTCAATTAGAGCAGCAAAAAGAAAAAAAACTTAAAACACATGAGGAGAGTTCAAGGGAACTTTAGATCAACATGAAAGGGAATAACATCTGCATCACAGGGGCATTAGAGAGAGAAGAAAGTGAGCAAAGGATAAATAACCTGTTTGAAGAAATAATGATAGAAAACTTCCCTAATGTGGTGAAGGAAAAAGTCATACAGGTTCAGGAAACACAGAGAGTCCCAATTGAGATGAACACAAAATAACCCACATCAGACACATCATAATTAAAATGACAAACATTAAAGACAAAGAGAGAATTTTAAGGGCAGCAAGAAAAAGACAGTCAGATACCTACAAGGAAGCTCCCATAAGGCTGTCACCTTATTTCTCAGCAGAAAAACTACAGGACAGAAGGGAAAGTATTCAAAGTAATGAAAAGCAAGGATCTAAAATAAAGACTACTCTATTCAACAAGGCAATCATTCAAAATTGAAAGTGAAATAAAGAGCTTCCCAGACCAAAAAAAAAAAGACTAAAGGAGTTTATTACCAACAAAACAGCATTTCAAGAAATGCTAAATGGACTGTTGTAAGAAGAATATATAAATACTAGAGTCCTGGTGTGTGAAATTCATGCACGGGGGGGGGGGTTCCCTCAGCCCAACCTGCACCCTCTCCAATTTGGAACCCCTCAGGGGACATCCCTCATCCCTCTCACAATCCTGGACTGCTGGTTCCTAATCGCTCACCTGCCTGCCTGCCTGGTCACCCCTAACTTCCCCCCCTGCCGCCGGCCTGGTTGCCCCCAATTGCACCCCTCCCACTGGCCTGGTCGCCCACACAGCCTGCTGCTCAGTCATTTTGTTGTCCTTCACTAACACCCCTGCCAGCCTGGTTGCCCCATGCAGCCTGCTGCTCAGTCGTTTGGTCATCCATCACTAACCCCCCTGCCAGCCTGGTCGTCCCATGCAGCCTGCTGCTCAGTCATTTGGTTGTCCCTCACTAACCCCCCTGCCAGCCTTGTCGCCCCATGCAGCCTGTCCTGTCGTCTGTTTGGTTGTGACGGTCGCTTAGGCTTTTATATATATAAATGGCAGTAAATAAATACTTATCAATGACAACCTTAAATATAAATGGATGAAATGCTCCAATCAAAAGACATAGGTTAGCTAGTGGTTAAGAAATGCTATCTATAAGAGACCCACCTCAGAACAAAAGATTCATACAGATTGAAAGTGAAGGGATGGAAAAGAATTATCCAAGCAAATGAAAATGAAAAATAAATAAATGGGGGTAGCAATACTGATATCTTACAAAATAGACTTCAAAATAGACTTCACAAGAGACAATGAAGGTCACTACATAATAGAAAGGGATCAATCCAACAAGAGGACATAACCTTGGTAGACATATATGCACCCAATATGGGAGCACCTAAAAATATTAAACAACTGCTAGAGGACTTTAAGGGAGAGATTGACAGTAATATAGCCATAGTAGGGGACTTTAACACATTGCTGACTTCACTTAATACATTTTCCAGACCAAAAAAAGTCAGTGACTTTAAATGAAACACTATATCAGATGGATTTAATTGACATTTACAGAACATTTTATACCAAAGCAGCAGAATATACATTCTTCTTAAGTGCACATGAAACATTCTCAAAGATAGACCACATATTAGGACACAAATAAGTCTTTACAAGTTTAAGAAGATTGAAATTATATCAATCATCTTCTCAGATCACAATAGCATGAAACTAAAAATCAACTACAATAAAAAAACCCCCAAAACATTCAAATACATGGAGGCTAAATAGAATGCTATTAAACAATGAATGGGTTACAAATGGGCTCAAGGAGGAACTAAAAAACTTCCTGGAAACAAATGAAAATGAACACACAACTCCAAATCTATGTGACACAGCAAAAGCAATCCTGAGAGAGAAGTTCATAGCATTCCAGGCCTACCTGAATAAACAAGAAAAATATCAAATAAACAATCTAACCCCACAACTAAAAGAATTAGAAAGAGAACAGCAAGCCCAGCCAGAGTGACTCAGTGGTTGAGCATCAACCTATGAACTAGGAGGTCACAGTTCAAGTTCCAGTCAGGGCACATGCCTGGGTTGCAGGCTCAATCCCTTCTTCTCTGAAATCAATAAAAATATATTTTAAAAAAGAAAGAGAACAGCAGGAATAGCCCAGAGTAAGCAGAAGGAAGGAAATAAAAATCAGAGTGGGTATAAATGACAGAGACTAAAAAAATCAATACAAAAGATCTATGAAACCAAGAGCTGCTTCTTCAAAAATATAAATAAGATTTATTGCCATTTAGCCAGACTAAGGAGAGAGGACCCAAATATATAAGATTAGAAATGAAAGAGGCAAAATAATAACTGACACCACAATAGATGCAGAAAAAGCACAGAAATATAAAAGATTATAAGAAAACTAGAGGCCCGGTGCATGAAATTTATCCACGGGGGGTGTGAGTCCCTCAGCCCAGCCTGCACCGTCTCCAATCTGGGACCCATTGGGATTGGGCCTAAACGGGCAGTCGGACATCCCTCTCACAATCCAGGACTGCTGGCTCCCAACCACTCGCCTGCCTGCCTGGCTGATTGCCCCTAACCGCTTCTGCCTGCCAGCCTGATCACCCCCTAACCACTCCCCTGCCAGCCTGATCAACGCCTAACTGCTCCTCTGCCAGCCCAATTGCCCCTAACTGCCCTCCCCTGCTACCCCAGTAACCCCAAACTGCCCTCCCTTGCCAGCATGGTCACCCCTAACTGCCCTCCCCTGCTGACCTGGTCCCCCCATCTGCCCTCCCTTGCAAGCCTGAGTCCCCCCAAACTCTCCTCCCCTGAAAGCTTGGTCACCCCCCAACTGCCCTCCTCTGCTGGCCCGTTCATCCCTAACTGCCTTCCCCTGCAGGCCTGATTGCCCCCAAATGCCCTCCCTTGCAGGCCTGGTCCTTTCCAACTGCCCTCCCCTGCTGGCCTGATTGCCCACAACTGTCCTCCCCTGCTGCCATCTTGTGGAGGCCATCTTGTGTCCACATGGGGGCGGCCATCTTTGACCACATGGGGGTGGCCATCTTGTGTGTTGGAGTGATGATCAATTTGCACATTACTCTTTTATTAGATAGGATACTATGAACACTTCAATGCCAACAAACTTGACAAGCTGGTGAAACAGACAAATTCTTGGAAACATACAATCTTCCAAAACTCAATCAGGAAGAATCAGAAAATCTGAATAGACCAATAACAACTAATGAAATTGAAGTAGTAATAATAATAATAAAAAAAAACTCCAAGCAAACAAAAGTCCTGGACCGGATGGATTTACAGGAGAATTTTACCAAACATTCATCTTCCTCAAACACCCATCTTCCTCAAACTATTCCAAAAAAATTCAAGAGGAGGGAAAACTTCCAAACTTTTTTTATGAGGCCAGAATTATCCTAATTTCTAAACCAAATAAAGACACTACAGAGAAAGAAAATTATGGGCCAATATCCCTGATGAATATAGATGCTAAAATCCTCAACAAAATATTAGTAAATCAGATCCAGCAATACATTAAAAAGCTCATACACCATCACCAAGTGGGATTTATTCCAGGGATGCAAGGTTGGTACAATATTTGCAAGTCAATAAATATAATACATCACATAAACAAAATGAAGGATAAAAATCACATGATCATATCAATAGACACAGAAAAAGCATTTGACAAATCTCTAACCCATTTAAAAAATATATATGTTTTTATTTATTTTAGAGAAAGAAGAAGGGAGAGGGATAGAGAGATGGAAAGATTGATGAGAGACAAACATGGATTGGCTGCCTCCTGCATGCCCTGACTGGGGATTGAGCCCCCAACCTGTGCATGTACCCTGACCAGGAATTGATCTAGTGAGCTCTTGTTTCATGGGTTGGTGCTCAACCAATGAGCCACTTTACTGAGAGTTTTTTCATAAAAATTCTCAGTAAACTGGGAATAGAGGGGAAATAGCTCAATATAATAAAGGCCATATATGAGACACCTACAGCCAACCTCATACTCATAGGCAAAAACTAAAAGCATTTCCTTTAAGATCAGGAACAAGACAAGGATATCTGCTTTCACCACTCTTATTCAACACTAGAGGCCCGGTGCACGAAGTTTGTGCACAGAGGGGAGGTCCCCTCAGCCCAGTCTGCACCCTCTCCAATCCGTGACCCCTTGGGGGATGTCCAACTGCCAGTTTAGGCCCGATCCCTGCCTAAACTGGCAGTCGGACATCCCTCTCACAATCCTGGACCAATGGCTCCTAATTGCTCACCTGTCTGCCTGCCTGGTCGCCCCTAACTGCCCCACCCCCACTCCAGCCTGATTGCCCCTCACTGCCTCTGTGTGCTGGCCTGGTCACTCCTAACTGCCCACCCTTGCCGGCCTGGTCACCCCATACTGCCCCCCCCCTGCTGGCATGGTCGCCCCCAACTGCCCCCCTCTGCTGGCCTGGTTGCCCCTAACTGCCCCCCCTGCCAGCCTGGTTGCCCCTCACTGTCCCCCTGCTAGCCTAATCACCCCCAACTGTCCCCCCACTGGCGTGGTCGCCCCCAACTGCACCCCCCCACTGACCTGGTCACCCCTAACTGCCCCCCCCCCGCCAGCCTGGTCACCTCTTACTGCCCCCCATGCCAGCCTGGTCGCCCCCAACTGCCCCCCCTGCTGGCCTGGTCACCCCCAACTGCCCTCCCTGCTGGCCTGGTCACCCCACACAGCCTGCTGTTCAGTTGTTTGGTCGTCCCTCACTAACCCCCCTGCCAGCCTTGGTCATAGGCAGCCATCTTGTGAGGGTGTGAGGGTCAATTTGCATATCACCTCTTTATTATATAGGATAATACTGGAAATCCTAGCCTCAACAATCAGACAAGAAGAAAAAATAAAAAGCATCCAAATTTGAAAGGAGGAAGTAAAATTCTTATTATTTGCAGATGGTATGATATTATACATTAAAAAAAAAACAAAACAGACTCCACCAAATCCTATTAGATTTATTAAATAAATTCAGTAAATAAGCAGGATACAAAATTAACATCTATAAATCAATGGCATTTTTATACACCAATAATGAATTCTCAGAGAGTTCAACAATCCCATATAACATTACAACAAATAAATAAGATATCTAGGAATAAACATAATCAAGGAGGTGTAAGACCTGTACTCAGAAAACGATAGGGCATTGAAAGAAGAAATAGAGGAAGGTACAAACAAGTGGAAGCACATACCATGTTCATGGATTGGAAGAACGAATATCATTAAAAATGTCCATACTACCCAAAGCGATCTACAGAGTAAATGCAATAGCTATGAACATACTTTTTCTGTGTCTATTGGTATGATCATGTGATTTTATCCTTCATTTTGTTTATGTGATGTATCATATTTATTGACTTGCAAATATTGTACCAACCTTGCATCCCTGGAATAAATCCCACTTGGTGATGGTGTATGATCTTTTTAATGTATTGCTGGATCTGATTTGCTAATATTTTGTTGGGGATTTTAGCATCTATATTCATCAGAGATATTGTCCTGTAATTTTCTTTCTCTGTAGTGTCTTTATCTGGTTTTGGAATTATGATAATGCTGGAATCAGCATAGTTCACAGATCTAGAAAAAATACTCAAAAAATTTATATGGAACACCAACAAAAAGACCTTGAATAGCCACAGAAATCTTAAGAATGAAGAATAAAGTTGGAGGGATCATAATACCGGATATCAAACTATACTACAAGGTCATTGTAATCAAAACAGCCTGGTACTGGCACAAGAACAGGCATATAGATCGATGGAACAGAACAGAGACCCCAGAAATCGACCCAAGCCATTATGCTCAATGAATATTTGACAGTTTGGAGTTTCCTCAAAAAATTAAAAATTAAACTGCCTTATGACCCAGCAATCCCCCTTCTGGGAATATATCCTAAGAAACCCAAAACACCATTCAGAAATTATATATGCACCCCATGTTCACAGTAGCACTATTTACAATAGCCAAGATCTGGAAACAGCCCATGTGCCCAAATGTGGATAAACAAACAAATGTGTGGTACATTTGCACTGTTAGGTCAGAGGAATCCCAGAAGCCGATGCATGCAACCGATGGTGACGCAGATAACAGACTAGTGCACCAGACAGATGGCGACACAAATACTGGTCCCTTCCTGGAACCCGTGACGGACCAGTGCTCCAGGCAAATGGTGACGCAGATATTGGCTCCATTCCTGGAACCCCTGCCCACCGTGGAAATTCCACCTGCCCTCAGCTCATGGTCCTCTGCCCTCACTGAACACCTGTATAAAAAAAGTGCCTCAGCTACCGCCCAATGCGACTTCTCCGGCCCTACCCTCAGGACCGGTGTACCTCACCCGGAAGTGTAAGATTAAACTTCCTTTTGACTGGCCTGGACTCTCTGTCTTTGTTCCCTGAGCTGTGAACCTCACATACACCACGTGTTACTATGCAGCTGTAAAAAAGAAGCATTTAATACTTGTTAAGACAGCATGGAGGGCCCTGGAGAGTATTATGCTAATCAAAATAAGCTAGTCAGAGAAAGACAAATATAACATGATCTCACTTATATGTGGAATCTAATGAACAACATAAACTGATGAATAAAATAGATCCAGAGACATGGAAGCATGGAACCGACTGACAAATCTCAGAAGCAGTTGGGGAGGGGCGTTTGGGAAGAAATTAACCAAAGAACTTATATGCATATATACATAACCCATGGGCACAGACAGTAGTGAGGTGAAGGCTGGGGGTGGGGCAGGAGCCGGGTGGAGGGCCGCAAATGGGGAGAAATGGGGGACATTTGTAATACTCTTAACACTAAAAATAAATTTTGTAAAAAAGCATTTAAAAAAGAAAAAACCCAAACTGGGCGGAGAGGCCAGTAGAAAGTGAGCATTGAAGGCGATTCTGTGTGGGCCCTGGAAGGGTAGGGGCGCTAGAGAGAAGGCCTGTCCCCATGGTTAGGAATGCCGACACTCAGAGCACAAGCGGGGAGGCCTCGAACTGGAGCAGGACCTGGGCACTGGAGACTGGAGGACCTGTGAAGGGGTCACGGATGTGGCTGAATTCTGTTCTACTGTTTTTTGCAAAGTAAGGCTCATGGGAAAAGTGCTGACAGCCTCTCCTGCTGCCCCATGGGGATGGGAGGAGAGAGAAGCTGAAGGAGGCATGCGGTGGGACCAGGCCAGGTGGGTCTGGGAGGTTCTCAGCCTGTTGGAAGAGCAGGCTCCTAAAACAGGGCAGAGGGGCAGTTCAGGGGTCATGACCCTGACTCCCTGGTTCCAGCAGTTGGCTCAGCACCAATCAGGAAGAGCATGCGGGAGTCTTGCTGGAGCAGGAGCAGGAGCAGAAGTGGGAACAGGAGGAAAAGCAGGAGGAGGAGGAGGAGGAGGAGGAGGAGGAGGAGGAGGAGGAGGAGGAGGAGAAGGAGCAGGAGGAGCAGGAGGAGCAGCAGGAGGAGCAGGAGGAGCAGCAGGAGGAGCAGCAGGAGGAGCAGGAGGAGGAGGAGCAGCAGGAGGAGGAGCAGGAGGAGAAGAAGGAGCAGCAAGAGGAGGAGAAGGAGGAGAAGGAGGAGCAGCAGGAGGAGGAGAAGGAGGAGAAGGAGGAGGAGGAGCAGGAGGAGGAGGAGCAGCAGGAGGAGCAGGAGGAGGAGAAGGAGGAGAAGGAGGAGCAGGAGGAGGAGGAGGAGGAGAAGTAGCAGGAGGAGCAGGAGGAGGAAAAGGAGAAGGAGGAGCAGGAGGAGAAGCAGGAGGAGCAGGAGGAGCAGCAGGAGGAGCAGCAGGAGGAGCAGCAGGAGGAGAAGCAGGAGGAGCAGGAGGAGGAGAAGGAGGAGAAGGAGGAGCAGGAGGAGAAGGAGGAGCCGCAAGAGGAGGAGAAGGAGGAGAAGGAGGAGCAGCAGAAGGAGAAGAAGGAGGAGAAGGAGGAGGAGGAGGAGGAGCAGGAGGAGGAGGAGCAGCAGGAGGAGCAGGAGGAGGAGAAGGAGGAGCAGGAGGAGGAGGAGGAGGAGAAGTAGCAGGAGGAGCAGGAGGAGGAAAAGGAGAAGGAGGAGCAGGAGGAGAAGCAGGAGGAGCAGGAGGAGCAGCAGGAGGAGCAGCAGGAGGAGCAGCAGGAGGAGAAGCAGGAGGAGCAGGAGGAGGAGAAGGAGGAGAAGGAGGAGCAGGAGGAGAAGGAGGAGCAGCAAGAGGAGGAGAAGGAGGAGAAGGAGGAGTAGCAGGAGGAGGAGAAGGAGGAGAAGGAGGAGCAGGAGGAGGAGGAGCAGGAGGAGGAGAAGGAGGAGCCGCAGGAGGAGGAGAAGGAGGAGCAGCAGGAGGAGGAGAAGGAGGAGAAGGAGCAGGAGCAGCAGCAGGAGGAGGAGCAGGCTTGCCTGGACTGAAGGCTATCTGCGGCTGGTGGGGCACCACTGCCACCAGGGCCCAAGGACTCAGGCCCCGCTTGGAGGGTTGGCCCCGAGGACAGAGCATGGACTGAGGGACCCTCTGGGGCCTCGAAATCTAATGGGGTTTGGACCCTGGCCAGGTAGTTCAGTTGGTTAGAGTGTCACCACCATACACTAAAGGTTACGGGTTTCATCCTGGTCAGGGCACGTACTAAAAGCAACCAATGAACATAGTAAGTGGAACAACAAATCAAAGTTTCTCTCTTTTTCTCTTAAATCAGTTACAAAACATCTAATGATGCTTGCCCTTCAGGCTTGAACTTGCTTGGGGCCCATGGCCTCTCCTTCCCCTTCCTTCCGTCTCCACCCTCTGGCATGGAAATGCCGGCCATGGGGCTGTCCAGCCTGCAGATCCCAAGTCTGCTCCACAGTCCGTGGCTGGGAGCCCTCAGTCCCAGGATCCCTCACTTTCATGAGTCCCCTGCCTGGTTTAGCTGAGATTTGGGACTGAGAGGGGATGCTGGCTGGGTTAGACATGCAGGGGTATTGGGGTGGGGTATTCTGCATGTGAGAAAGATGTGAATTTGGGGAGTCAGCGGGTAGACTATTGTGGCTTGAGTTGTGTGCCCCAATTTATACACTGACATCCTACCCTCTCCCCGGGTCCTGCAGAAGGCAACTTCATTGGGATGATGGAGGTGTCATCAGTGAGTTAAAGAGAGGGTTCCCTGGATTGGGCTGGGTCCCATTCAGTGTGGCTGTGAATTTATGAGAAGGGGACTTGGGGACAGACACACACACACAGGATAAGGCCACAGTGGTGGAAGTGCAGAGCAAGCTAAGGCTGTGGAGGCGGGAAACGGGGCCATAGTCAGCCGCAGGGGATGCCCCGCCCCTGCCCCCACCTTGATCTGACCCCAGAGCCGGGCAGGATACACTTCTGTTAAGCCGTCGGGCCTGTGTTGCTTTCCCTTTAGACACTCACTGGTGCTGTCCTGAGGGCCAGCCCATGCGTGTAAGAGCCGAATGTTGTGTGAGCCTAGCGCTGCCTGGGCCCTGCTTGGGTCCTGCCAGCCCACGGGCTGGGCCCGGACGGGATCCACTTAGTGGAAATGAAGCTGGAGCCTGGAAGCTGTCCACGTGGAGCCCAAGCCAGGGGAGACTTCCCTTCGGACCAGTGTCCTTTTCCAGTTCTGCTGTGGACAGTCACCCCGCAGGGCCAGGCTAACGCTTAGGCCTGGACACCCTGCGTCAGCGGCCGCCCTGCAAGCCCAGGTGGTGCCTCCGCTCCTGGAAGTGCCTTCTCCCAGAGCTGGGCTCAGCGGCTCCTACCCTGACCCCTCCTGGGACCCTGGCCCTGCTGAGTCTGCCCTGCCTGCCCCCAGGCTGCCTCTGCTCAGGCCCTGGCCACCACAGCGGGCCGGGACGCTGCATGGCCTTTGGCCGCCCTGCTGTGCGCCCCTGGCCCAGTGAGCCCCATGTCCCCTGCACATGGCTCCTGCCTCCCGGCACCTCATGCCCCACATGGCTCCTGGCCTGGCTGCCACCTGCCTTGTTTTGACCCTAGCGTGGATGGCACCTCCCCTTCTGTCCTGCATCCCGGTCATGCACGCTCTAGACTGGTCACTGGGTCCCACGGGCACACCCAGACACTCGGCGAGGGTGGGACAGACGGAGTGGCTGGGCTTTCTAGGAACGGTGACAGGCAGTGAGGCACGTCCAGCAGGTGCCTGGGGCGAGGCCCTACTGACCACTGGGAGGCCCAGCCCAGCTCCGCGGAGGTGGTGCTGGGGAGCCAAGGCCTGCATCCCCCCAGCTCAGCCTCGTCCTTCAGGCTCATCTGCCCTCAGCCCTGCCTGGCCAGAGGGCACCTCCCTTTCCCACACGCCCTTCAGAATTAGGCTCACACAACAGACAGGGATGTGGTTTTGGGGAAAAAAAATCCTCCATGAGGAAGCAGTGTCACAAGATAACATGTACATATTTATTTCAAGGTGACAAGGGCACACACTGCGAAGTGACCCCGGGCCGAGCGCATGGCTGCGGGCGTCCAGGGAAGCGGCTTCCTTGCGCTGGAAGCTGGAGGCACTCAGGGGAGGTTTATGTACAAGGGGCCCAGCACGCAGGCCTGGGCTGGGGTGCAAGGCGGCGGGCACCCCCTCGGTTCCGACTCCTTATGTCCACGATCCTGCCTGACGGGTCACTTCACCTGCAGACGACAGAGGCAGCGTGAGGCACTGCTCAGGGCGGGTCTGGATGCCCCTGACCCCCAGCCCTCCAGCCCGCCTGCCCGCCTGCCCACCTTGAACAGGGTGACAGTCGTGCTATAGAAGAGGCTGAGCAGGAACAGGACGATGAAGGTGGAGGCCATGGTGTTGAGGTTCTCGAAGCCCTCCTCATCAGCGCTCACCTCCCCCGCTGCAGGGACAACACGGGGCTCAGTGTTGCACCGCAAACCCCCTCCCAGGCCACCCATTTCCCGCTGCCCAGGGCCCTGACGGTGCTGCCCCAGAAGGACAGGGTGGGGCGGGGCAGGGCGGCGGCAGAAGTGGAGGGTAGCAGGCAGGGGCCCCGAAGCACTCCGACAGCCTGATGGGAGGTGGGGCAGAGAGCCCTGGGTGCAGGTGGTAACAGCAGCTCACAGACATAGGGGTGGGTGCAGCAGGGCTGGGATGGGGGAACCCAGTGGATTGTATTCAGGGTCCTGGATTCTCCTAGAGGGGGTATGGCCAGGGCCACTTGGGGTGATGAAGCTGGGAGTGGGACCTCCTGTCCCCTGTGGTTGGAGGTGGGAGTGGGGGCAGGCACAGGTCTGGGCCTGAGGGACCCTCCTTGCTTCCTCAGTGGGACTCTCACTTTCTCCTTCTCAGAGTGGAGGGCGAGTGTGGGAAGCTGTGGGGGCTCTGGCTGGGTTGTCTGACCCACCAGGAATCATATCTCTGGGATCAAGGGGTCTGACAGACACCTGAGGCTCTGGGCAGAGTGAGGCTGGGATGGACAGACGGACACATACAGTGGGGTCTGGAGCCCCAACATAGATGGGCGTTTGAGGCAGAGTCTGGAGCCCAGGTTCCCAAAGGACCAAGAACATGGGGTGTCTAGGGGGTAGCCCAAAGGGGGGCAGTGCCGTCTGCTGGGAATGGAGACCCACCCGGGCCCCTGTGTCCCTCACTCCCTGCTGCAGGCAGTCTCTTTCCCCACCAGGTGTTTCCAGGGCCAGGTGTTTGCGGGGCAGAGCCGCCAGATCAGCCTCCCTGCCTCCAGGACACGCTGACTACTTCTGTTCACAGCGGGTGCAGGTCCTGCTGCTTCATCAACAGCCTGGACAGGGCCGGGGGGCCCCAAGGAGCTGCAGCCCACCAGCCAGGTGGCCCCCTGAGCCTGGGACGGAGCTCTGGTCAGAGTCCTGGCTGGGCTGGCTGCACCTCCAAGCAGAGAAAGAGGACAAGCAGACTGGGCAGGAAGCCCTGTAGCAAGCACGGTGCAGAGGCAGGTGTGTGCAAAGGCACCGAGTGACCAGGGCGCACAGGGTGTACATCTGTGTGTGTGTGTATCTCTGCGTGCACATGCATGTGTGTGTCTGTACGTGCATGTGTCTATGCAAATGTGTCCATGTGTCAGTGTACATCTGTGCATCCATGACTCATCTCTGTGTGCGAGTGTTCATGTGTGTCTCTGTGTGCATGTGTGTATGAATGTGCATTAACTGTGTGTGCATGTGTGTGCATGTATCTGTGTGTGCTCCTCTGCCTCTGCATGTGTGTACATCTACATGTCCAAGTATGCCCATGTCCATTGCATGTGTGTCTATATCCATGTGCATTTGTGCCTCTGTGTGTATGTGTCCATGTATGTGTGTGTGTGTGAGTGTGCATGTGTCTGTGTATATGAATGTGTGGGTATTTATGTGTCTGTGTGCATGTTTCCATGTCTTTGCATGTCTCTGTGTGTCCATACCCATGGTATGTGTCTCTGTGTCTATATTCATGTGTGTATATCTGTGCATGTGTGCCTGTGTCCATGTGCATGTGTGTATCTGTGTGAATGTATCCATATCTTTGCATGTGTTCCAGTGCATACATGTGTGTCTGTGTAAACCTGTGCACATGTGCACGTGTGCGTACCCGTATGTATGCGTCTTTGCATACATGTGCACATGGGCATGTGTTTGTGTGCCCATGTCCACAACATGTATGTATTTATGTCTGTGTGTGTGCATGTGTCCAAATGTATCTGTGTCTTTGTGTATGTCCATATCTGGGCATATGTCTGTGTGCATGCATGCATGTGTCTCTGCATGTGTGCATGTGTCTGTGTGCCAATGTCCATAGCATGTGTGTCTATGTTCATGTCCATGTGTGTATGTCTCTGTGTGCCTTTGTCCATGTACATGTATGCCTTTGTGTGTGTCTATATTTGGGCATGTGTCTATGTGCATGCTTGCACATATCTCTGCATATGGGCATGTGTATGTGTGCCCATGTCTACTGCATGTGTATCTACATCCATGAGTGTGTGTCTGTGTGCACACATGCATGTGTCTCTGTGCGCATATGTATGTATGTGTTATACGCTCAGGCCCCCATGAGACGATAGCAGCAGTAGAGAAGCAGTAAGCATTGGTGCTGTCTGCTGGGAGCGCTCTGAAGGGCAAGCATGTCAAACTCGTAGCCCACAAGCCACATGCCTTGTTTATTTGGCCTGTGTGAGCCTTTGAGTTTGACATGCTTGCTGTAGGGGCTCAGGGCTTTGAGAGGCAGGTGGGAGGCCAGTGAGTGAGGCAGGGTTGGGGGCAGTGGTGGCAGGTGGTCTGCGGGGTGGGGGTAGCATAGCCATGGCCCCAGCAGGTGAGAGCATTGCTCACTCAGGACCAGCATCTTTTGAACGGATCTTTTTATTTCTAGTTTTTATAGAATGCAACACCCCACCCCATTGACATAGTCAGTTTGCATACATGCACAAATAGCAACAGGTCAGCCAGAGGCTCCGGGACTGCCCTTGAGGGGCAGCCTGGGGGTCAGTGGCAGGTGCTGGCCACATCAGACATGACCAGGGACACGTTGTACAGGGTGGGTTTACCAGTGGACTTGTCCACGGTCCTCTCGGTCACAGAGTACGGCAGGGCCTCGTGGGCCACGACGCAGGTGAAGGTCTCCCCGGCGCTCCAGTCCTCCTCACTCACGGTCAGGATGCTGTGGACGAAGTACAAGCCGGGGGCCTGGGGCTCGGGCACTGGGGCGCTGGTCACATACATGTCGGAGGACACGGGCTGCCCTCTCTGCAGCCACTGCACAAACACATCTGGGGGCGAGAAGCCCTTCACCAGGCAGGTGACCGAGGCTGACTCCCGCAGGCTCAGCTGCTCCCGGCTGGGCGGCTGCACGTACACCGCGGGCATGTGCTTGGCGACGTCTGTGGGAAGAGGGGTGGGGTGAGCTCAAGTCGGGGCAGCGGGGATCTTCCCTGACAACAGGGGGAGCAGAGGGCATGTGTGTCTGTGTGTCTTAGTGTATGAATGTGCAGGTATCTGTGTGTCCATGTGCCTGTGTCTATGTCTTTGCATGTGTGTACTGGTTGTCTCTGTATGCCCGTGTCCACTGCATGTGTCTCTGTCCATGTGCATGTGTGCCTGTGTCCATGTGCATGTTGCATGCCTGTGCATGTGTGCCTGTGTCCATGTGCATGTGTGCCTTTTGCTCCCGGGCCTGCCATGGGGTCTCCAGGCCCTGGATACCATGTGTGGGAGGGTCTGGGGTGGTGGGAAGGGTGGGGCAGGCCTACCCTTGGGCCTGAAGATGGTGTGCTTCAGCGGTGAGGGCAGGTCCGTGTGGGTCACCGTGCAGGTGAACTCCTCGCCCGCCTCCCAGTCCTCCATGCACACCGTGGCCTTTCCTGTGGCGCTGAAGGTGGCGTTGGGGTGGCTCTCGGAGATGTTGGTGTGGGTTTTCACCTCCTTGCCATTCTGGCGGGTCCAGGAGATGTGCAGGCTGTCATAGGTGGCCAGGTCCGTGACCAGGCAGGACAGCGTGGCCTCCTTGGTGAGGAAGATGCTGGCAAAGGTCGGGGGGATGGTGAAGACTCGGATGGTGGATGTACCTGGGACAGGAGAGGGAGCGGAATCAGGCCAAGGCGTCGACTTGGCAGAGCCTCTCCTGGGCCTTGGGGTCCTGCGGGAGGGAACACCCGGCCCCGCCCTACAAGGGCCCCGAGCAGCCCTGTGGGGCCCCTTCCCCGCCCCTGGCCTCTCTGGGAAGCCAAGGCTCGGGGAGCGGCCGGCCTCGTCGGGGGCAGGGTCTGCTGACCGGAGTAGACACCTGTGTGTTGGGGGGTCTCTGCCCGGGGCCCTCGGGGCAGGACCACTCACTGGGGCCGCACATGGACGACACGTTCTTCTGGAAGATCAGCTCCTGGTGCTCCACTTGGCAGGTGAACACGCTCTGGCTGAGCCAGTCGCTCTCGGTGATGGTCAGCGTGCTGGTGACCCTGTAGGTCACGGGGCGGGCTTTGCGCTCGACCTCTGGTTTGTCCGTGACGAAGCCAGAGGTCAGCAGCTTTCCCTCCTTCAGCCAGGACACCGCGATCTTCTTGGGGCTGAAGCCCGTGGCCTGGCAGATGAGCGTGGACGTGCGGGGGCCGGGGCCGGTGAAGGAGTCGCGAGGCGGGATGAAGACGTTCACGTGGGGGGGCAGCACTACGCCGGCTGCAGGGAGGGGACAGCGTCAGCCAAGCTGCCCACCCCCCCTCGCCCGCCCGCCAGGGGAGGAGGCCCTGCTCACCTTGGAGGGGCACTTGCAATTCTTTTTCGCCGTTGGAGTGTTTGACCTTGCACGTCACGAACTCGTCCGTGCCCTGGAGGATGTCGGCCGTGGGCAGGAAAACCTGCGAGCTGGCCTCGTACTTGCCTTCCCTCAGGACTGACGGGAAGTTCTGGATGTCCTGGCTGCTGATGGCGCTGGTGTTCTTAAAGCTCCAGGAGAAGGTGACGGAGTCAGGCAGGAAGTCCTTGGCCAGGCAGCCCATGGCCACCAGGCGCTCATCGTACAGGGAGTTCTCACAGGAGACGAGGGGGAAGAGGTTGGGGACAGCCGCGCTTGCTGAGGACCCGAGCGGACAAAAGAGAAAGGGGCGTGAGAGGATGACTTCCCAGACACGGCTGGGCAGGGGTCAGGCCCGGCGCCCCTCAGTTGCCTCTCCGGGCCAAGCCCACGACGGGCCCCCCAGGCCTCGCCACCTGTGGGGCAGGCAGTGTGGCAGGCCAGAGCCCTGGCCAAGACTCGGGCTGGGGAGGCTGCCAAGGCCCTCACCCCACAGGAGCTGGCTCTGAGCCTGGGAACGCTAGAGCGGCTCTTGCTGGAGCGGCAGGCCTGGCCCTTCCTCCCCCGGCAGCGCTGTCCCCAGACACAGGAGCACGTGCACCCAGCTCCCGGCTCACACGACCCAAGCCCAGGCCCAGGCCAGCGCGGCCTTCCCTCTGACCACTGTAGCCGCATGCTCAGCCCCAGCACCCGGGAGCCTTGGGCAGCGGCCAGTGAGAGAGGGGCCCCTGCGAGCCCAGCCCTCACTGCCACGGCTCCACCACATGGAGCCCTGCCCTGGGTGCCTGGGGTCCAAAGGATGGTGTGTGATGGGGGGACGAACACAGACTCAACTCAACACATCCCGAGCACAACCAGGTCACGGGGTCAGCCCAGGGTCAGCAGGACAGTCCTGCACGGCCAGCTCAGCCCATGAGACCCACGTGGCCCAGCCAGTTAATGCAGCCAAAGCAACTAGCAAAGTCCTCTGAGAGAAGCCAGCTCACCCACGCCATTTGTGCTGAACCCAGCCCAGCCCAGCTCTTCCCAATCCAGCTCAGCCAAGCTCAGCTCAGCCAGCTCATCCCAATGCAACTCAACCCAGGTCACCCAGCTCACCCAGCTCACTCAGCTCACCCAGCTCAGCTCACCCAGCCCACCCAGCTCAGCTCACCCAGCTCACCCAGCTCAGCCCAGCTCACCCAGCTCACCCAGCTCACCCAGCTCAGCTCACCCAGCTCACCCAGCTCAGCTCACCCAGCTCACCCAGCTCACCCAGCTCAGCTCACCCAGCTCACCCAGCTCACCCAGCTCACCCAGCTCAGCTCACCCAGCTCACCCAGCTCACCCAGCTCAGCTCACCCAGCCCACCCAGCTCAGCTCACCCAGCTCACCCAGCTCAGCTCACCCAGCTCACCCAGCTCAGCTCACCCAGCTCACCCAGCTCACCCTGCCCAGCTCAGCCCAGCTCACCCAGCTCAGCTCACCCAGCTCACCCAGCTCAGCTCACCCAGCTCAGCTCACCCAGCTCACCCAGCTCAGCTCACCCAGCTCACCCAGCTCACCCAGCTCAGCTCACCCAGCTCACCCAGCTCACCCTGCCCAGCTCAGCCCAGCTCACCCAGCTCAGCTCACCCAGCTCACCCAGCTCAGCTCACCCAGCTCAGCTCACCCAGCTCACCCAGCTCACCCTGCCCAGCTCAGCCCAGCTCACCCAGCTCAGCTCACCCAGCTCACCCAGCTCACCCAGCTCAGCTCACCCAGCTCAGCTCACCCAGCTCACCCAGCTCAGCTCACCCAGCTTAGCTCAGCCCAGCTCAGCCCAGCTCAGCTCACCCAGCTCACCCAGCTCAGCTCAGCCCAGCTCACCCAGCTCACCCAGCTCAGCTCACCCAGCTCACCCAGCTCACCCTGCCCAGCTCAGCCCAGCTCACCCAGCTCAGCTCACCCAGCTCACCCAGCTCACCCAGCTCAGCTCACCCAGCTCAGCTCACCCAGCTCACCCAGCTCACCCAGCTCACCCAGCTCAGCTCACCCAGCTCACCCAGCTCAGCTCACCCAGCTCACCCAGCTTAGCTCAGCCCAGCTCAGCTCACCCAGCTCACCCAGCTCAGCCCAGCTCAGCTCAGCCCAGCTCAGCTCAGCCCAGCTCAGCTCAGCCCAGCCCAGCTCACCCAGCTCAGCCCAGCTCAGCTCAGCCCAGCTCAGCCCAGCTCAACCCAGCTCACCCAGCTTAGCTCAGCCCAGCTCAGCTCACCCAGCTCACCCAGCTCAGCCCAGCTCAGCTCAGCCCAGCTCAGCCCAGCCCAGCTCACCCAGCTCAGCCCAGCTCAGCTCAGCCCAGCTCAGCTCAGCCCAGCTCAGCTCAGCCCAGCCCAGCTCACCCAGCTCAGCCCAGCTCAGCTCAGCCCAGCTCAGCCCAGCTCAACCCAGCCCAGCCCAGCTCAGCTCAGCCCAGCTCAGCCTAGCTCAGCCCAGCCCAGCTCAGCCCAGCTCACCCAGCTCACCCACCTCACCCACCTCACCCAGCTCTGCCTGGCTCAGCTCAGAAAGCTCAGTTCAAACTGGTGCAGTTCAGCTCAGCTCCAGCCGCCCGGAGCAGTCCTGTGCAGCCCTGCTTAGCCCTGTGGTTCTGGTCAGAAAGGCTCAGACCACCTGACCTGCTCACCTCAGTGGAAGCGACTCACCCCGGAGTTCTGTGCAGCTGAGCTCGGCCCAGGTCAGCTCCTTCCCAGAGCCTCTTCCTGCCTTTCGCCCTGATACACCCGCTCCCAGCCCTGGCCCTGCTCCCGCTGGTGTCTGGCTCCCAAGCAGTGCCAGTCACTGCCCTCCTCAGCAGCCTGGTTAAAACACTGCTGCCACTTTAAGTCAGTCAACATCAGGGCTTGGGGAGCACTGGATTGGCCGAGTGGCTCCCCCGCCAGGTGCCCCACCATCAGCCTCCGGCTTTAACCACGTTCCCTCCAGAGAAAAATCATCACTCGGAATGGCCAGACATGCATCTTTCTGATCTCGCACTTAGAGCCCTGCTCTGTGGCACACGGCGTGGGCACTTCCTAATGCGCGACAATGACCTGAAAACCGAAGCTGCGCTCACAACTTAGGGAAAGACAAAAATGCGAGCTTGTCTGAGCCACCCCGCCCGCAGCCGGGTGGCCACAGGGCAGCACTGGCCACTTCTCCCTGGAAGGTTCTCTGGGGAGAGATAACTGGGAGGGACCCACGCACACAGGCCTCCCCGTCTCCACTGAGCACCAATGGTCCAAGATCCCCCTTCGGGTGGAGGCAAAGCTGTCAAACCCACTGCCCTGCGGGCTGGCAGCGGTGGCCTCTCTCACTACGCCTGCTGGTCACCCGTACGTCTGGGGGGAGGGGTGGTGGTGGAGGGGGACCTTTGTCCTGCAGCAATTCCTCCAACTCCACCACTCACTCACTAGGGACTCGAACTTGGTCACTGGGGACTCAGGAGAGCTGCCGGCTGGTCTGGCGGCGGAAGCGGGGCTACACCTCCGGGCCCGGGGCTCGGCCGCTCTCAGACCCTCCACCTCCACTGGAGCAAGTTCAAGTGCAATCGAGGCCTTGCCACGCGCCCGGTTCCTTTCTGCCTTGAGACCTGACGGGTTTCCTCTTAGTCCACTGCCTATGAGGCTTCGCTGAGCTAATCCGGGACAATCCCACGCATTCCACCTGCCCCCTGTCCTCAGGGGCATACTTGAAAATCGGTCTGAAACAAAGGCGACTTTATCAGAAATCGCAAAGTGTCTTCCTCAAGGGGAGAAAACACTAACTTAAAAAAACAGGGACAGTCCCTGTGAAACCGGGCGTGGGGACAGGGACCCGGCGCGGCAAAGGACCCCTCTCAGGGCCAGCGGATTAAAAACAGGACAGGGGCCCTCAGCAAACGGCCCCGAGGCCGTTTCATGCCTCACACACCTCACCTTGAAAATGAATGTAAATGAGGAGCTGGTAAGCGAAGTCCGAGAAATGAAACCCAGATGCTGAAAGAGGAACTCCCGTCCCGGCCCCCGCCTTATCTCAGAGCTCAGCCACCAGGTGTTGTTTTGCTCCAGCGACACGTTTAGATTTGTGGGCAAAACCCCCGAAACCATGGCTCAGAACCAGAAGCTGTAAATGTGTCGACCGTGCTTCCTCGCTTCCGAAAATAGACTCTGGCTGCCCACTTCCGGCCGCCGGCTGCAGGTGCCACCACCGCCACCGGCTCTGCTCCATCCGAACACCCTCATTTCAGTGCAAAATAATTTATCTTCGTCAAAACTCAGCCCACGGTTCCCTGGCACTGTTTCTGGCCAAACTGGCACCACTATCCACTCCAGAAAGACGTGATTCCTGATTGTTAATTAAATAATAAGATTTTTAAAAATTTAGTGTCCTTGAAAATCTCTCAGGTTTTAAAGTCACACTTTTCTTGCCCTGGCCTGTTTGGCCCAGTGGATAGCGCGTCGGCCTGCGGACTGAAGGGTCCCGGGTTTGATTCTGGTCAAGGGCACATGCCCGGTTGCGGGCTTGGTCCCCAGTGGGAGCTGTGCAGGAGGCAGCCAATCCATGATTCGCTCTCATCATTGATGTTTCTATCTCTCTCCCCATCTCCCTTCCTCTCTGAAGTCAATAAAAATAAATTTTAAAAAATAAAGTAAAATAAAGTCACACTTTTCTGAACTCTGTCTTTAAACTCGGTAAGCAAAGCGTTTCCTCGGAGAAGCTGCCTCCCTGATGAGCCCTCGGGCCTCAACCCCGTCCCGGCCACACGGCCCTCCTCGCCAGTAAAGAATCTAAAGACAATCCAGCCATTTTTAATTAGATTTAGAAAAGTAATGGACTCGAAAGAAATCCAATCTAGCCCAGGACTTTCCTCCTCATTCTGAGGGCAGTGTTCCCCTGAGCCGCCTGCTCCTGGTTCTGCAAACACCCGATTCTGACCGCAAGAAGGTCCCGTGGCCACGCTGGCCCTCGGCCGGTCCGACCACTCTCCCCGGCGCGGCCCTTCAGGCCGGCAGCCTCTTTCCGGGGCTCAGTGACGCCCAGACTGGCCGTGTTATTTCAGTCTCCGAAAGGCACTTGAAAATCAAGAGGCTCTAAAGTCCCTGCGCCCCGGCCCCTGTCCTCCCTGGCCAACCTGCCCAGGCCCCAGGCCAGGGGGACACGTCCCGAGGACCAGCCACTGACGCCCAGAAAGACCCACCAAGAGAACAGGAAAGAAAGGCCCGAGGAGGGCTATTGTTCTTACCTGCGGAGACGGTGACCAGGATGCCCTGGCCCCAGTAGTCCATGCCATAGGAATCACAACAGTGCAATCTCCAGCCTCACCCCACAAAAACTGGGGCGCTGGCCCGGCATCACCGGAGGCTGCCCGGGCCCCTGGCCATGAGCCAACAGCCTTGACTGGGACTCAGAAATCCAAGCAGCACAGCCGGCCACATGCTCACAGCGGGCGCGGCGGAGCCCACGGAGCGGGGCAGCGCAGTCACACGGCCCCTGCAGTCTCATGTCGCTGTCTTTGGAGAGGGGAGGTCCATCTCAAGCCCCACTTGGGGGACCCTCTCCCCGGCTCCCTTTCCTGACCTCCAAAATACCTCGGCGTCTCCGATATCCAGACCCGACGCCCGACCTCCCCAAGTGCAGCTGCAGTGGGGACGGCATAGGACTCACCTGAGGAGACGGTGACCAGGGTGCCCTGGCCCCAGTATTCAAACCAGCTGTCACATTGTGATAGCTGCGCCCAGGTCCCGGGCAAAAACCGGCTCCCAGCTCGGGCCTCACGTCCACCTCAGGTGGCGCCCAGGAGGGCAGAGGGGGCCACAGGGCCCGGAGGCCAAGGGTGGCCGAGACCCAGAGAGACCCCCGGCCGCAGAGCCGGAGGAGAGAGTCCAAATCGTCCTCTGCGTCCCGGGGAGCCACAGTACCCCCGGTGCCTTCCTGAGTCCCCAGGCTGGCTCAGTCCTCCTGGACCCGAGACCCAGAAACACTCATTTTCCCCAAAAAGCATCAAAAACCCTCTGAGAGAGAGAGGAGAGAGGGGTTGGGAGGACTCACCTGAGGAGACGGTGACCATGGTGCCCTGGCCCCAGTAGTCAAAGTCACATTGCCCCAGGCTCCCTTAGGCCACGTACAAAAACCCGGCCCCGCCTGGCACCAGCCACCAGAAAACTCCTCTCCTCAGGACTCTGCACCCCGAGAACGCAGCCCTCTCTGCTGTCCACCACTCCTGTCCCCCACGAGAGGCTGTCTGCAGTGGCCTCCGGGGCAGCCCGCTGGGGACTCCACAGGGCCCCTCATAGAGCAAAAGAAAATCTCTGGAAAGTCCTTTCCCGCCCCAGGACAGAGGAGGAGAGAGGAAGCTGGCTTACCTGAGGAGACGGTGACCAGGGTCCCCTGGCCCCAGTAAGCTAAGTTATCACATTGCCACGGGCTCCCTTAGGCCGTGCACAAAAACTGCACCACCACCACCTCGCCCCCCGCCCCCCCCCCCCCCCCCCGCCCGGCGCTGGCCACCCCAGAAAATCCCGTCTCCTCGCCTCCAGACACAGCCTACTGTGCCTCCCTTGCAAAGGGCCCCGTCCCCATGAGAGTTGTTTGCAGAGCGGAGACCCCAGTGGCCCCAGGAGCAGTCCCCTGGGAACTCCACAGCCACCTTCCCCACCCTCAGCCCAATAGAGCATAAAAAAAATCTCTGGAGATTCTTTTCCCGCCCTGGGACAGAGGAGAGAGGAGGCCGGCTCACCTGAGGAGACGGTGACCAGGGTCCCTGGGCCCCACACATCCAAAGCATTGCACAGGGACACAGTTCCCGGTCCCCCCAGACATAAACCTGCCCAGGCCCCCGGATGGCCAGGCTGCTGTCCTGCCCAGGGCCACAGGGACCCAGGGCTGGGAGGGAGACAGGTGAGTAGTGCAGCCTCCTGCCTCACAAAAACGCACCCCTCCCTCCTGTCCCAGGTCTGAGACCAAATGGGCCCCCTGGCTCCGGCACACCTGAGCCTGCTCCCCGCCCCTTCCTGTTCCGGGTCGGACAGTAGACGCCAGACTCACCTGGGGAGACGGTGACCAGGGCGCCCTGGCCCCAGTGCTCCAAGTAATCATAGGTATGGTGAGTGGGCCCCGAGCTGTGGCCTCAGAGATCCCCACAGCCGTGGTCCCCAGGGAGCCTCAGGAGACGCCAAGGCTGCTCTCTGCTCTCAGACACACCCACCGGCCCCTGGCAGGCTCCCTCCTGCCCCCAGTCCCCAGGGCTGGGTTTGGACCTCCTTCCTGACACCTGGCTCACCCCTGCTGACCCTGCCCCGGCTGCTCCCCAGCCCCTAGCGCCCCTGGCCCTGAGCCCTGGGGCGGCTGGCCGGGTTTTTGTAGAGTTGTCAATCACTGTGCCCCAGTTAGCACCGTGGTTCCTGGCTTAGCCAAAACCTCCAGGCTGGGGCGGGGGCAGTTGGGTGGAGGTGGGTCTCCCCCTGAGGGCCAGGCTGGGATGGGAGGGCACAGAGCAGAGGAGACCCCAACACCCAGTCCTGCTTTTCCCTTTTCTTTAGAAATAAGAGTAGATTCAAGGCTGCGCTGAGGTTCTCTCATGCCCTCCCCCCACACACACATTTGGTTTGTTCTCAGTGGAGAAAGGCCTCGTCCTGAGGGGTTTGGGGGGCTGATTGAACCCCTAGTCCATTGCTGATCTGTGGGGCAGCCCCCTGGGGTCTGTCAGGGTCTCAGCCGAGAGGCTGCTTTCTCTCTCTGGTCACATCTCGTTAATTCTACCTGTTCGCCTCCCCACAGGTGTGGGATCCTGGGGGCCACTGCTGAGCCACGGTGTCCCACAAGGTGGTTCCCGCCCAGTCCCCTGGGGCGTCTGGTCCTTGTGGAGGGGTCTCAGGAGGGCAGTGCAGGGAGAGGGTCCCTCCCAGACACCTGGCAGGCTGCTGTCCCCCAACTCCCGGCCACAGGGAGGGGAGGGAGGATGGCATCAGCTCCTGTCAAACGGGCTGGTACCAGGACTCAGAGGGCACCAGGTGTGGGGAGGTAGAGCACAGGCTGCCTGGGGCCAGGTGCCAGCCTGCAGGTGTGCCCAAGGGCAGGCTGTGCTGAGGGGACAGGGCCCGGTCACAGCCTCACAGCCTCACAGCCTCACAGCCTCACAGCCCTGAGGTCTGGGAGGGTGCAATGGTGCCCTGACCACTGGCTGGGGGAAGGTGCGAGCCCAGTGTGTTGAGAAGCCCGTGTGTGTGTGTGTGTGTGTGTGTGTGTGTGTGTGTGTGTGTGATAGAGAGCATGGGTGTACATGTATGTGCATGAGTATGTAAATGTACATGTGTGTATATCTATGCATTTGTACACATGTGAGTGTGCACATGAGTGTGTATGTGAGTACACCTGTGTGTGCATATGTGCACATGTACATGAGTGGATGAGTGTGCATGTGAGTACACCTGTGTGAGTGCCTGTGTACATAATTGAGTATATGAGCATACATGTGTGTCGCTTCAGGCAGAAGAACTGCGGAGTGGAGGCCCAGAGGCTGGCCTGGTACCTGGAGAGCTCAGGTGGCTGTATGCGGCTGCATTTACAGGTGACCCGAGGGCCCCGTGAAGGGGCTGAACATGTCGGGGGCTTTGCTTAAAGTCTCTCTCCAGAAGGTTCTGCCTGGTCCAGTGTGGACAGATTTGGGTTGGGCTGGGGGTGCAGGACGGGAGGCCTGGTGCTAGGAGAGGGTTAGGGAGCCCATGGGATGGTATGCAGGACCACAGGGCTACCATGGGGGCAGGGAGAGCAGGGTCCTGGGCAGCACTCCCAGGACTCAGCAGAGCGGGGTCCCAGGATCCCGGGTCTGGAGAGATGAAGGGGTCGCTGAGGTGGTGCCACAGATGCAGCGAGGGGGACAGCCAGGGTCAGAGACGAGGTTGAGGTGTGGATTCTGGCCTCTGAGCCCTGGGGGAGTGGATGGTGACGGGGGAGGTACAGCCTGCTTTGTCCTGGGGTCGTGGGAGTCCTGCCCTCCAGGGCTCCTGGGGGGTGGCTCATAGCACACGGGAGGCTTCCTCAAGCCCTCAGCTCCTCTCTGCAGGCTCTTCCTGCTGTGGCCTCTGCTCTGGGGCCTCCTGCCTCCCTCTCAGGAATAAGGGGTAGGGCCACCCCAGGCCCTTCAGGAAACATCTGCCAGGCTCTCCAGGCCTCTGGTGCCTGATGGGGGAGAGGAGGGGCCCACTTTGCCCTGCTGGCCCCTTTCCTCCAGGTCAACCCCATCCCCCATCCTTAGCCTCCAACCCTCATCCTCAGCCCCCATCCCTCCTCTTAGCCCCATCCTTCATCCTTAGCCCCCATCTCTCTTACTTAGCCCCCATCCCTCATCCTTAGCCCCCATCCCTCATCCTTAGCCCCTATCCTCATCCTTAGCCCCTATCCCTCATCCTTGCCCCCATCCCTCATCCTTAGCCCCTATCCCTGATCCTTAGCCCCTATCCCTCATCCTTACCCTCCATCCCTCATCCTTAGTCCCCATCTCTCATCCTTAGCTTCTATCACTCATCCTTAGATCCCATCCCTCATCCTTGGCACCCATCCCTCATCCTTAGCTCCCATCCCTCATCATCAGTCCCATCCCTCATCCTCAGTCCCCATCCCTCATCCTTAGCCTTTAACCTTCATCCTTAGCCCCTATCCCTCATCCTTAGCTCCCATCCCTCATACTCAGTCCCCATCCCTCATCCTCAGTCCTCATCCCTCATCCTTAGCCCCTATCCCTTATCCTTAGTCTCCATTTCTCATCCTTCTCATCCTTAGCTCCCAACCCTCATCCTTAGCTCCCATCCCTCATCCTTGACCCCATCCCTCATTCTTAGCCCCCAACTCTCATCCTTAGCCTCTATCCCTCATCCTTATACCCCATCCCTCATCCTTAGCCCTCACCCCTCATCCTTAGCCTCTATCCCTCATCCTTAGCCTCCATCCCTCATCCTTAGCCTCCATCCCTCATCCTTAGCTCCCATCCCTCATCCTCAGTCCCCAGCCCTCATCCTAGTCCCCATCCCTCATCCTTAGTCCCTATGCCTCATCCTTAGTCTCCATTTCTCATCCTACTCATCCTTAGCTCCCATCCCTCATCCTTATCCCCATCCCTCATTCTTAGCCCCCAACTCTCATCCTTAGTCTCAATCCTTCAACCTTCTATTCTAGGCCCCCATCCATCATCCTTAGCCCCCATCCCTCATCCTTAGGCCCCATCCCTCATCCTCAGTCCCCATCACTCATCATCAGCCCCCATCCCTAATCATTAGCAACCATCCCTCATCTTCAGTCCCCATCCCTCATCTTCAGCCCCAATCCCTCATCCTTAGTCTCCATCCCTCATCCTTCATCTCCATCCCTCATCCTTAGTCTCCATCCCTCATCCTCAGTCCCAATTCCTCATCCTTAGCCCCTATCCTTCATCCTTAGTCTCCATTTGTCATCCTTCTCATCCTTAGCCCCCAACCCTCATCCTTAGCTCCATCTCTCATCCTTAGCTCCATCCCTCATCCTCAGTCCCCATCCATCATCCTAAGCCCCTCCCTCATCCTTAGCCCCTATCCCTCATCCTTAGCCCCTATCCCTCATCCTTAGCCCCTATCCCTCATCGTTAGCCCCCATCCCACATCCTTAGCTCCCATCCCTCATCCTTAGCCCCCATCCCTCATCCTTAGCCTTCATCCTTCATCCTTAGCCCCTATCCCTCATCCTTAGCTCCCATCCCTCATACTCAGTCCCCATCCCTCATTCTCAGTCCTCATCCCTCATCCTTAGCCCCTATCCCTTATCCTTAGTCTCCATTTCTCATCCTTCTCATCCTTAGCTCCCAACCCTCATCCTTAGCTCCCATCCCTCATCCTTAGCCCCATCCCTCATTCTTAGCCCCCAACACTCATCCTTAGTATCAATTCCACAGCCTTCTCATCCTTAGACCCACCCATCATCCTTAGCCCCCATCTCTCATCCTTATCCTCTATCCCTCAACCTTACCCCCTGTCCCTCATCCTTAGCCCTCACCCCTCATCCTTAGCCTCCATCCCTCATCCTTAGCTCCCATCCCTCATCCTCAGTCCACATCCCTCATCCTCAGTCCCCATCCCTCATCCTTAGCCTTCAACCCTCATCCTTAGCCCCTATCCCTCATCCTTAGCTCCCATCCCTCATCCTCAGTCTCCACCCTTCATCCTCAGGCCCCATCCCTCATCATCAGTCCCCATCCCTCATCCTAAGCCTTCATCATTCATCCTTAGCCCATATCCCTCATCCTTTGCTCCCATCCCTCATCCTCAATCCCCATCCCTCATCCTTAGTCTCCATCCGTCATCCTCAGCCCCCATCCCTCATCCTTAGTCTCCATCCCTCATCCTTAGTCTCCATCCCTCATCCTCAGTCCCCATCCCTCATCCTTAGTCTCCATCCCTCATCCTTCTCATCTTTAATCTCTATCCCTTATCCTTAACCCCCATCCCTTATCCTTAGCCCCCATCCTTCATCGTTAGCCCCCATCACACATCCTTAGCTCCCATCCCTCATCCTTAGCTCCCATCCCTCATCCTTAGCTCCTATCCCTCATCCCCACCCCCATCCCTCATCCTTAGCCCCCATCCCTCATCCTTAGCCTCCATCTCTCATCATCAGCCCCATCCCTCATTCTTAGTCTCCATCCCTCATCCTCAGCCCCTATCCCTCATCCTTAGTCTCCATCTCTCATCCTCAGTCCCCATCCCTCATCCTTAGCCCCTATCCCTCATCCTTAGTCTCCATTTCGCATCCTTCTCATCCTTAGCTCCCAACCCTCATCCTTATCCCCATCCCTCATTCTTAGCCCCCAACTCTCATCCTTAGTCTCAATCCTTCAACCTTCTATTCTAGGCCCCCATCCATCATCCTTAGCCCCTATCCCTCATCCCCACCCCATCCCTCATCCTTATCCCCTATCCCTGATCCTTAGCCCCTATCCCTCATCCTTACCCTCCATTCCTCATCCTTAGCCCCATCCCTCAGTCTTAGCTCCCAACTATCATCCTTAGTCTCAATCCCTCAGCCTTCTCATCCTTAGCCCCCATCCATCATCCTTAGCCCCATCCCTCATCCTTAGCCCCCATCCCTCATCCTCAGCCCCCATCCTTCATCCTTAGTCTCCATCCCTCATCCTCAGTATCCATCCCTCATCCTTAGCCCCTATCCCTCATCCCCACCCCATCCCTTATCCTTATCCCCTATCCCTTATCCTTATCCCCCATCCCTCATCCTTAGCTCCCATCCTTAGCCTGCACCCTTAACCTCCATCCTCAGCTCCTTTACCCCAGTTCCAGGCCCCATCTGCCTCGAGCTCACGTCTGTCAGTGGCACTCTCATATGCCCCACAGTGTGGGCTCCAAGTTTTATCCTACGTGTTGTGTCTTTGTGTTGGAATCTTTCCTTTTCTATCTTTTTGCATAACGTTTATTTCTATTCAAAGGAATACTTTTATTTCCAATAGTCTGTATTATACTGAGTACGTATATATACACATGTACACATATACACCCATGGTCAATATTAAATATGTATATATAGGCTATTAAAGTTAAACTTACATTATAATGAAATATTAATATATGTGAGTGTATATACCGTGGCTCAGTAACGAAGCACATGGCGCCAATCCCCGTGTTCACATAAGTGGTGTATTTGAACGCCACTGTGTAGGGCATGAAGTTCTTGGATCACATTTTGTGTCCAACCGTGTTTTATAGGCGTTGGTAAAGGTTTTGTTTTTGTTTTTAGAAATCAGGCCGGATTCGTTCCTCTCTTGTAAATGTGCTGGATTCCTTGCTTAAGTGCCCATCTGCTTGTTTCAAAGTCCAGTGATTCGAATAAAATATATTTGCTATTGACTGCTCTGGGTCCTGTTTTTCTGGGAATTTAAAGAAATTTCTGGGATGTTGCTTTGAACCAGGTCTGGGAACGTTGGCTCTGGGTCCCTGGCTGCCCCTCCCTGTGACTGGCCAGCGATGAGCATTGAAGGCCCATCTGTACGTGTGGTCTGCTGTCCTTCACAGGTGGGCACAGGATGGGCAGGCAGCAAACGGTGAGACACACTCTGGACGCCCCACCTGCTGACCCCACTCACATCTCACTGGGCAGATGTGGGTCACGGGGGCACCCTTGGCTGTGTGTGAAGGGTGTGGGGACCATGGGTGCTGGGGCACTTGGATAACCTGCCCAGAGAGGGTTGGAGCAGGAGCTGTAACAGTGGCCTTGAGGGTCCACAGCCCACTTCAGCCTGTGGCCACCAATTCAAAATGGCAGGGAGAGGAGTGAGGGCATGGGGGAGGCTTGGAGGAGGGCAGAGGTGCAGGTTGAGGGGCATGGGTGCTGCAGGGAATGAACTGAAAAGAGAGGAGGGCAGGCGGAGGGCGGATGCTTCAAACTGCGATTCTGGAGGGGAGCGGTGGGTGTGGAGAAGCCCAGACATTGGCCTGGGAGAAGGGGCTGGAGGGAGAGGGCCAAGGACCTGAAGGTGTCCATCAGGTGACAAGGATTGGGGAAAGGATGCACCTTCCACAGATGAGGGGGGCGACCAGGAAGGCAGGCACTCACTGTGTGGTGTGTGTGAGTGTGAGGAGTGTGAGTGTGAGGAGTGTGTGAGGAGTGTGAGGAGTGTGAGGAGTGTGAGGAGTGTGAGCAATGTGAGCAGTGTGAGAAGTGTGTGAGTGTGAGAAATGTGAGGAGTGTGAGGAGTGTGAGAAGTGTGTGAGGAGTGTGAGAAGTGTGTGTGAATGTGGTGAGCATGAGTGTGAAGAGTGTGTCAGGAGTGTGAGTGTGAATGCAGTGAGCATGATTGTGAGGAGTGTGAGGAATGTGAGTGAGAGGAGTGTGAGTGTGAGAAGTGTGAGTGTGAATGTGGTGAGCATGATTGGGAGAGTGTGAGTGTGAGGAGTGTGAGGAGTGTGTGTTTGTGAGGAGTGTGAGGAGTGTGTGAGTGTGAGGAGTGTGAGGAGTCTGCGAAGTGTGTGAGTGTGAGGAGTGTGAGGAGTGTGAGAAGTGTGTGAGTGTGAGGAGTGTGAGGAGTGTGAGGAGTGTGTGAGTGTGAGGAGTGTGAGGAATGTGAGAAGTGTATGAGTGTGAGGAGTGTGAGGAGTGTGAGGAGTGTGAGGAGTGTGAGAAGTGTGTGAGTGTGAGGAGTGTGAGGAGTGTGTGAGTGTGAGGAGTGTGAGGAGTGTGTGAGTGTGAGGAGTCTGAGAAGTGTGTGAGTGTGAGGAGTGTGAGTAGTGTGAGGAGTGTGAGGATTGTGAGAAGTGTATGAGTGTGAGGAGTGTGAGGATTGTGAGAAGTGTGTGAGTGTGAGGAGTGTGAAGAGTGTGAGGAGTGTGAGAAGTGTGTGAGTGTGAGGAGTGTGAGGAGTGTGTGAGTGTTAGGAGTGTGAGGAGTGTGTGAGTGTGAGAAATGTGAGGAGTGTGAGGAGTGTGAGGAGTGTATGAGTGTGAGGAGTGTGAGGAGTGTGAGAAGTGTATGAGTGTGAGGAGTGTGAGGAGTGTGAGAAGTGTATGAGTGTGAGGAGTGTTAGGAGTGTGAGGAGTGTGTGAGTGTGAGAAATGTGAGGAGTGTGAGGAGTGTGAGAAGTGTATGAGTGTGAGGAGTGTGAGAAGTGTGTGAGTGTGAGGAGTGTTAGGAGTGTTAGGAGTGTGTGAGTGTGAGAAATGTGAGGAGTGTGAGGAGTGTGAGAAGTGTATGAGTGTGAGGAGTGTGAGAAGTGTGTGAGTGTGAGGAGTGTGAGGAGTGTGAGGAATGTGAGAAGTGTATGAGTGTGAGGAGTGTGAGTAGTGTGAGAAGTGTGTGAGTGTGAGAAGTGTGAGGAGTGTGAGCAGTGTGAGAAGTGTGTGAGTGAGTGTGAGGAGTGTGAGTGTGAGGAGTGTGTGAGTGTGAGTGTGAGTGTGAGGAGTGTGAGGTGCGTGAGGAATGTGAGAAGTGTATGAGTGTGAGGAGTGTGAGGAATGTGAGGAGTGTGTGAGTGTGAGTGTGAGGAGTGTGAGTGTGAGGAGTGTGAGAAGTGTGAGTATGAGAGTGTGAGTGTGAATGTGGTGAGCATGATTGGGAGGAGTGTGCGTGTGAGTGTGAAGAGTGTGAGTGTGCCTGTGTCACTCTGAGGCTGAGGCTCCCAGGGAGGCTGGTCTCTTAGACAGGAGGGAAGAGGCAACAGAAAGTCCGCCCAGGCCCTGGGGTGGCAATGGGGTCACCGCAAGGGATACGTGGGCAGATGTTGAGGTGGCCTGGGCGATGGTGGGGGTAATGGGGCATGGTGCCTGTGCAGCCTCCTACTGCCATGCTGTCCGGTCTGAGCAGAGCGTCCTGGCAGGGACGACATCCTGTCCAGGCCTGCCTGAGGCTGGGCTGGCTGTGTGAGGGGCTCCCTGGAGTCCCCCACCCCATCCTGCCCTTCAGGACGATTGGCATCAGCAGGCCTGGGCCGCCCCCCAGAACTGCTGCATCTGCGTCTTGAGGAGATTCCCTGGTGACACTGGGCATTGAAGTGCAATGCGCTGAGCTTAGGGATCCGGAGGGGGCTTGTGTCTCACTGCCTTGCTGGTGTCGCAGGGCCCTGCCACGCCCTTTGCCCCCTCCAGCTGGTTCCTGAGTGCCAGGGCAGGTCTCCAGGGACCTCAGACCTTCGGTTCTTCCAGCTAAGTCTCCGGTCCCCACATAGCCAGGGCATCACAAGCCCGGAGGCTCCTTCACTCCAACTGCAGCTAAAGTGATGCCTCCTCCAGCCGAAACCGGTTTGGCTCAGTGGATAGAGCGCCGGCCTGCGGACTGAGGGGTCCTGGGTTCGATTCCGGTCAAGGGCATGTACCTTGGTTGCAGGCACATCCCCAGTAGGGTGTGTGCAGGAGGCAGCTGATCGATGTTTCTCTCTCATCGATGTTTCTAGCTCTCTATCCCTCTCCCTTCCTCTCTGTAAAATATCAATAAAATATATTTAAAAAAAATAAATAAAGTGATGCCTCCTCCAGGAAGCCACCCTGACTGACCCAGACTGGATTGGACCAGGTGACCCACTCTCCTTGCTCGCCCTGCGGCTCCCTCGGGGCCTCACGTGGTCACACGCAGGGCCCGGCTCGGGCCTGGCTCAGGCCCTCTGATGAACGAGTGCATGGGTGAACGAAGCTTTGCAGCATTGGGAGGGGATGAAGAAACATTATTGACCAGAAGATGCAAACAAACTGCAGAGACATCCATCTAGAGCGACAGCAGCTCCATGCGAGAAGTGTGTGAAAACCTCCTAGGCTGAGTGTGGGGAGTGGTGGGGGCAGGAAGGGGCTCCAGGGTTAGTGGTTTGGAGACCAAGCTGGCCGGGAGCTTATCTGCTTCCTGCCTGCTGGCGGCCCCCCTCAGTGCCTGGGTCACCGTTGGGGAACAGCTGTCTGGGGCTGCCCGTGCTGCCTGCTGGGACCTGGGTGCAAGGTGCCTGTGGCTAGGAAGGGAGCCGGTGAGTGCAGCCCTGAGCTCCTGCCCGGGGCCTGGACCCTCTGGGGACAGGCTGCTCATAGGAGACTCACCTGTGGAGTGGTGGGTACAGGCTTCCGGGGCCCGGCTGTGGGCTGGGGCACCTGCTGCCCGGTGTGGCCGAGCTCCCAGAGCCTGGACAGAGGCCCTGTGAGGACGCGGGAAGGGCTGTGTCCTGAGGGCTTCATGGAGGATGCCCCCTGGGTGACCATTTCCCATGAGGGAAGGGCGGTTGGCTCTGCTGACCACTGACCGTCAGCTTCTGCACTGGCCGCCTGGCCTGGCTTTCTGAAAGAGCGGAGACCCGGTGAGTGACTGTCCAGCTGGCCCTGGGAAGGTCATAGCCAGTGGGGGCGGGGGGCGGGCGGGAAGGGTCTGTGGTCCTGGTGGACCCATGGGGTCAGGCGAGCTCTGGGCCTCCTGGATGTGGGTCCTGAGCCTGGGGTATCTGTGCTCCTGCTGTTGGCTCTGGATGACATAGGTGGGGGGTCATGCCTGCTGGCACCTCAAAGGTCAGCTCTGGCCAGGGTCCCCGGAGCGCATCCACTGATGGGCCCAGCCCCCGACGCTCACCATGGAGCGGGACACCGAGGGGTGCCCAGGCTGTGGGGGCTGCCCATGGAGCTTGTGACTGCCAGGCCTGGAGCCAGGCTCGCCCTCTGACCCGGGCTGGCTCCCCGAAGGCCATGGGACAGTTTCAGCCCCAGCCTGTCTCACAGTGGTAGTTCCCATATACCCACCGTGACTCAGGGCCGCTCAGGATCCCCAGCAGGTCCAGGCCTGGCCTCTTCCCTGGGTTTTATGAGTGGCCTGTGGCACTGTGAGCCCCTGTAGTTATACCCACAGTGTCTGAGGCCCGCAAAAATTCTGTCAGGACCCAGGGCGCATCCAGGCGGGGCCCACATCCTGGCCCAGGAGCCCCCTCAGGCTCTGGCCGTCCCCTGGGGAGGAGGGGGGAGCACAAGGGCAACTCCTGGCCAGAAGGGCGGCGCTGCACCTCGGACCCCCAGGGCTCGTTCCTGCGACGGTTTCAGGCCGGGTGAGTGTCACTGTGGGACCAGCCGCTACTGTACCACGGTGACACAGGCAGGACCAGAAACCTCCTGGCCTGGGGGGCTCAGCACACCCCTGTGCTCCTCAGCCTGGAAGGGGGGCGGGGTCCTTGCTCTCTGGATGCATCTCCTGAGCCCCGGGTCGCAGAGCTTGTGGCTTTGGCGGGGTTTCCAGCCCGGCCCATGTGGGAAGAAGCCCATGGCACGTAGGCTCTGCGACAGAGACGCCCTGGATCGGAGGGGCAGCCTGAGCCCCGGGCTGGTGCTGGGGCGTCACTGGGGGCGCTGTGGGAGGGAGGGGATCCCGGAGGAGCAGAGTCTCACAAAGAAGCTTTTAGGTCTGGCCTGAGCCACTGTGGGGGTATTCACACTGTGAGAGGGTCCCCTGCAGAATCTGCCTCCCTCTGGGAGGGCAGGGCGGGGCGGGGCATGGCGTCCTCAGCAGAGCTCCCTCCTCCTGTAGCTGCCGGCCCCTGCCCTGCACCCGGGCATGGTCCACACTGAGCCTGCCTTGCTGCAGGCTGCACGGGAGGGAGCTGGGACTTGAGAACCGGGACAGCGCCCCGAGGTTGGTGGGAAAAGTGGGTGGGGTCACGGTGCTCTTGGGGGACCAGCTCAGCTCCAGATCCTCTGCACCCCCTCCCCACCGAGGGGTCCTGGAACGTCCCTGTCCCTGTCCCTGTCCAGTGGAAAGAGGAGGGGTGGGAGGTGGGGGGAAGGAGGCGAGGCTGGGCCCTGGGAGGGCACGTGGGTTGGGCTCCCTGTCCATGGGTCCAGGCCTGAGGCCAAGGGCCGGGAGGGCCTCCCATGGGGCCGAGCTCCGTCCTGTGCCCTGGCCTCTGGATGGGGCACAGGCTTTGAGGGGGGGCCTCCCGGGCAGGGCCTGGGAAGGAGGGGTGGACACTTGGAGGCCCGGTCAGCGCTGCCCAGGGCACCGGCACTGGACACCAGGGAGGTGGCTGTGGCCTCTCTCCCTGCAGCTTCCCTGTGTCTGCTCAGAGCCCCCTGTGAGGTCACCGCCTCCTATGACAGGTGGGAGGATGGCAGGAGGGGCGGCCCGGCCCCGAGCAGGGCAGGGTGCCGGGTGGGGCGGGTGGGTTCTGAGCACAGGCTGAGTCACTGTGGAGCTACTCCAATACCCACAGTGACAGAGGCCAGGACAATATGGCTGTCCCAGGGCCGGGCTGGAGGCACACAGCTCACAGCTGGTTCTGGCCAGGTCACGGCCCCTCCAGCCGTCCTCCAGGGACAAGCCAAGGTAGGCGTTGCCTCTGGAAGCTGAGCTGCAGACAGGGCTGGGGGTGTGCTCCGCTGAGGGGCCTCTGGGTGCCCTGGGGCCCGGAGGCCCTGAGCTTCACCTGCAGACTCATCTTCAGGAGAGGGTCCCTGGGCCAGTGGGCAGGGTGCTGGACAGGCAGAGGGTCTCTGGGGTCTGGTGGGCAGGGTGCAGGGCAGGCAGAGGGTCCCTGGGCCAGTGGGCAGGGTGCTGGACAGGCAGAGGGTCTCTGGGGTCTGGTGGGCAGGGTGCAGGGCAGGCAGAGGGTCCCTGGGCCAGTGGGCAGGGTGCTGGACAGGCAGAGGGTCTCTGGGGTCCGGTGGGCAGGGTGCAGGGCAGGCAGAGGGTCCCTGGGGTCCGGTGGGCAGCGTGCTGGGCAGGCAGAGGGTCCCTGGGGCCCGGTGGACAGGGTGCAGGGCAGGCAGAGGGTCCCTGGGGTCCGGTGGGCAGCGTGCTGGGCAGGCAGAGGGTCCCTGGGGTCCGGTGGGCAGCGTGCTGGGCAGGCAGAGGGTCCCTGGGGCCCGGTGGACAGCGTGCTGGGCAGGCAGAGGGTCCCTGGGGCCCGGTGGGCAGGGTGCTGGGCAGGCAGAGGGTCCCTGGGGCAGGTGTGGGCAGGGTGCTGGGCAGGCAGAGGGTCCCTGGGGTCTGGTGGACAGCGTGCTGGGCAGGCAGAGGGTCCCTGGGGCCCGGTGGACAGGGTGCTGGGCAGGCAGAGGGTCCCTGGGGCCCGGTGGACAGCGTGCTGGGCAGGCAGAGGGTCCCTGGGGCCCGGTGGACAGCGTGCTGGGCAGGCAGAGGGTCCCTGGGGCCCGGTGGGCAGGGTGCTGGGCAGGCAGAGGGTCCCTGGGGCAGGTGTGGGCAGGGTGCTGGGCAGGCAGAGGGTCCCTGGGGTCCGGTGGGCAGCGTGCTGGGCAGGCAGAGGGTCCCTGGGGTCTGGTGGGCAGGGTGCTGGGCAGGCAGAGGGTCTCTGGGGCCCAGTGGGCAGGGTGCAGGGCAGGCAGAGGGTCCCTGGGGCAGGTGTGGGCAGGGTGCTGGGCAGGCAGAGGGTCCCTGGGGTCCGGTGGGCAGCGTGCTGGGCAGGCAGAGGGTCCCTGGGGTCTGGTGGGCAGGGTGCTGGGCAGGCCGAGGGTCCCTGGGGCAGGTGTGGGCAGGGTGCAGGGCAGGCAGAGGGTCCCTGGGGCCTGGTGGGCAGGGTGCCCACAGGCCGAGGGCTCTGGGCTGCTGCCTGGGCTCCCAGCCTCCGCCATCGCGGGCTGGGTAGGCCTGGTCCACGCCTCCGTGTCTCCACTGTGAGGAGGGGCTGCCGGGAGGACAGCAGTTAACTTGCAGGAGGCCTGGTGGCACCTGGGCTCCCTCCATGGTCAGGGGCGGGCCATGCGCTGACCCTGAGCCCAGCCTTGAGCTGGCAGGAGCCCACCCCTCAGCCTTTGCCTGCGTGAGCCAGGTCTGTTCCCCCACCCACCCGCTGTTTGGTCCGCCCCGGCCCTGCACTGCCCTCTGCCACGCTGGATGCTGCCGGCCCCAGCAGCTGGGGATTTCTGTGCCAGTTAGACGAGTCGGCCTGGGTCCCCTCTGGAGCAGAGACCTCGGGCTTGGGGAGCCCATCCCTCCAAGGGCCAGATGTCAGAGGACTGAGGCCTCGGGGCCCCAGGCTCAAAGTGGTGAGCTGCCAGGCCAGGGTCAGAGTGGGCCTGAGGGTGCGGGGCACCTAGGGTGGCGCTGAGCCAGCCCTGGCTGTTGCTTTGGGAGGTAACTGCTCAGACCGCTGTCTGGCGCCCTGTGACCCTGCGACAATAGCCGGGGCCTGGAGGTGAGGCCCACGCGCCCGGTGCCACCAGGGCTGCTGCGGAGGCCGGGAGCTGTCCTGGGGCCCAGGCGGGTTCCCAGTCGCTGGGACAGGTCTGCAGACCCCGGGGTGGGCTGGGGGAGGGGGGGCGAAGAGTGCTCAGGATGCCTGGGTCCACTCAAGGTGAATGCCCAGGCCTCGATCCTGGGGGAGCTGGGCAGATGAAATGTGGAGATTCAGGGCCTGCTGCGCTGGCGGGGCTCAACCAGCTGACCCAGGGTGGGGATGGTGCCTGGCGACCAGGTCTGGCTGCTGGGACCTGCCTGTGGGGGCCTGGGCTGAGCTTGGGGCTCAGTGGGCATCTAGTCTGCCCCTGGTGTCCAGGGTCCAGGGTCCAGGGTCCGTGGGTCTTTGGATGGGGGCCCCTCTGCCTGTTACAGGAGGAGCTAGGCTACCCCAAGGGCTGGCCTGGGCCCCTGTCTGCCCTGGGGGGAGTACTGGGGGGCAGGTTTCAGCCTGAGCAGGGGACAGGGTGGGGCAATGGCCGGGGAGGAGGGAGGCGGAGGCTGGGCAGGAAGGTCTCAGCGCCCAGACCGGCCTGGTGGGAGGAGCTGTCCTCCAGCCTGTCCGGAGCTGCTGCCCTGGGGCTGGCGGTGGGGCTTTCGAGAGGGTGCGGTGTCTGACCCAGGCTGCCCTTCTGGAAGGTTTTGGCTTCAGCTCTGCCGCCATGTCTGTACGTCACCGAGTGGCCGTGATGACAAGCCCTCGGTCACATGCTACATCTTACGCCCACTGGTGGGCGGCCCCTGGGCCAGAAGCCTGGATGTGGACAGGGTCCGAGCATGCAAAGGGTGGGCGGGTGGGAGCCCGAGCTGTGCAGCCAGAGTGGGGGTGGCCCCCGGGGCTGAGGACACGGCCAGGCCCCAGGCGGTGTCCCCGACCAGGAACCTGCACCCAGCTCCGAGGGCGGTATCCCCCACCAGGAACCTGCACCCAGCTCAGATGGGTGGAGTGGGTGCCCCTGCCGCTGGGTGGGGTGGCCGGCTCCTCCGAGGGGAAGGGCTTTCCCTGGAGGCCAGTCCCTGAGGTTGGATTTCGACCTGGTGCCTGAGACACACGGAGGCCAAGAACCTGGCAGGCAGTCCTGCTCCCGGGGGAGAGGCCCTGGGACCCCGCAGGCCATGCCAGGAGCAGGCCCTCCCCCACCCCCCTGCTTAGGACCCCAGAGGCTGGAGGTGCCCCCACCCAGAGCCCTGCCTGCCCGCTCGGCTCAGGGGTGAGCTGCCTGCGCAGAGCCGAGTGCAGGCCCAGCTCTCCCTCAGCCCCCTGAGGGTGCCTGGGGCCCTGCCTGTTGGAAGCCTCAGCTCAGACGGTCTGCCCAGGGCGGCTCTGACCTTCCTGCTGGTGTTGAACTTGCCGGGCATTGGCCTGTGGGGTCTGGGAAGAGCCCCCTGAGGCCCCAGCAGCAGGTGGAAGTGGTCCTGGAGGCCTAGCGTCAGCGCTATGACCCTGGGAGCGGCCTCTGGTGGCCTGAGGGCCTGGCGGCGTGGCTGGGTTTATGGTGGCAGGTCTGTCACTGTGGTAGCTATATCCGTAGTCGTACTGTGGGAGGGGCCTTGGCAAAAAGCTCCTGTGTGTGGTCGGAGGCCCTGGCCTGCGGGAGGCCCTGGCCCAGGTGTCTGGTGGGCCCCTTCACATGGGGACCGGGGGTTTCACGGTCCCTGGAGCTGGCGCGAGGGACCCCTGTGGGGGAGCCGAGGGGCGCTCACTGTGTCTGCCACCCAGAGGGTTTGTGCTTCGGGCTGCACTGCTGTGGTACCACCATACCCATGGTGATGGGGCCCCGTTCAAAATCCAGGGGTGGCGCCACTGTGGGCAGAGGGCAGGCCCGCTCGCTCCAGCGGGGTTTTTTGTTTGTTTTTGCAGCAGAGGTCAGCTTTTATTGAATGTGTTACAAAAGAGCCAGTTTAGTCAAAAAGACCAAGCCCACGTCATGACCAGACTCCTCAGATTCTTCTTTCTTGGCTTCCATTTTCTCCTCAGCTGGGGCAGCAGCGGTGGAGGGCCAGGTCCACCAGCTCCCACATTGCAGATGAGACTCCCCATGTTGACATTGGCCCAAACAAGCCTGGCCAGGAAGGGTCAACATTTATAGCAGCTGCTTTAATGAGGGCATTGTCTTCTCCTGCGGTTACCGGTTACCGTCACTGCCTCGGGATAAGGGCGGAGTAGATGTGGGCGAGCTCCGAGATGGAGGCCATGGTGAGGGTTAGTGCTGGGCGAGCGCAGCCGGGAGTGGTGCTGGTTGCCGGATGAAGTGAGGGCCTCACCCCAAGGCGGCTTAGCTTCCTCAGAAGAACTGAGCACCTTACCTTACTGGCAGCTGGGAAGGGGCTCCAGCGGGCTTTGATGGGCACTGTGACACTGTGGCTGTGACAAACAAACCCGGAGCAGTAAGCACAACACAGTGACACAGGCCTGCCCCCCTCCTCTCCATCCCGCCCGGGGATCCTGGAATCCCCTGATGGCCTGTGGCCCGAGGCAGGCCCCAGGGAGTCTGTGGGTGGGTGCAGGACTGGGGTGCCTGGGAGGCCTTGCCCGGCTGGTGGATGGGACCCTGCCCGGCTCTGTCTTGAGGCTCCTCGGCAGGGCACGGCCACCTCAGCCTGCTGTCCGAGCCCGTTTTGGAACCCAATCCCATTGTGAAGGCCTCTGGTTGATCAATTGCCCCCAGTCTCTGTAGGGGTCACTGTGGGGCCTTTGGTCCTCCTGGGGCCGGTGGGTGACCCAACTTGGGAATTGGGTCCCGCTGCTGCCGACCCTGGGCCTCCGGGTTCGAATTGTGCTCACTGACCTGGGAACATCGGAAAGGAGGGCCCAGCCTCGCTTCACCTGGACCCTGCTTCCAGCCTCTCCCTGGCCCTTTCTCTCCCCCTCTGCCTGGGCAGGCACTGTCCCCCCTAATCCTGCCTGGAGTCATACATTCTGGTGATGGAGACCTGGGTGATCCCCCTCCCAAGGCAATGCAGCTTCAGTTCTGTCTGCCCAGGAGGACTTGGAGCAGATGCAGGGAAGCCCCAGTGAGGCCCAGGTGCAAGGAGGCCCAGGTGAGACCCAGGTGCAGGAAGACCCTAGGGAGGCTCAGGTGAGGCCCAGGTGCAGGGAGGTCTGTGCGCCTCGCCTCCAGCCCCCTCCCTCCTGCTCCACCACCTGGTGCCGCTGGCTGTGGTGGCACAGGCCTCTTCCTGGGACATGTGGCCTCCTGAGCCCCTGGGCCCCAGGCCTGAAGCAGGGCCTAATCCTCTAGGCCCCTCCGTGGCGTGGCCTCTGCAGAAGGGACACCTGCCTGTTTCTAGTCCCAACCTGAGCCCTCAGCAGCATCCACTTGTCTAGGGGGCACCCCAGGGTGGCGTTGGCGTTCATTGCCCTCAAGTCCCCCATAATATTCTGGAGCCCATGGCCAGCCCTTTGCCGGGGCCCTGCCGGGTGTTCCCTCTTCCCGTGGGTCTTCAGTCCTTTGAACCCCTCCCTCCTCTGAACCTCGGAGGCCCCATCCCAGGTCCCACGTGGGTGCCTTTGCTCTTTAGTCTCAGGGGGTGGAGCCTGCCCTGGGACTATGCCCAGGTCCCCCAAGGTGGTGGGGTGTGGGGGCTGGGGGGTGGAACCACAGGCCCAGGACCTGGTGTGGTTCCCAGCACCGCCTGGTGGTCAGTTTAAAACATCTCATTACAGCTGCAGCGTCTGCAGGGGTGGAGGTTTGACATCAGTGGCAGGAGGTGTCTCCTGCCCGGTCCCCAGCCGCCCCCTGGGCCCCTCGGGGATGGCAGTGCCGCTGGGTCCGCCCAGCCTGCAGGGAAGGGCGGCCTGAGGGGCCCCGCTGCTCCGTCCTCTCCTGTCTCAGTCGGAGGCTGAGGCAGCTCGCCCGCCTCCAGCGCTGGGTGTGTCACTGCTGCAGTTGTCAGGGTCCGGGGAACGCGTCTTTATTTATTTATTTATTTTTAATTTTTTTTTATTAAGGTATTATATGTGTACATATCTTATCATCCCCCCCCCACCCCACTCCCATACATGCCCTCACGCCCCAATGTTTTGCATCCATTGGTTACTCTTATATGCATGCATACAAGTTCTTCGGTTGATCTCTTATTTCCCCCACCTCTCCCTAACCTTCCCGCTGTAATTTGACAGTCTGTTTGATGCTTTACTGTTTCTGTATCTATCTTTTTGTTTATCAGTTTATACTGTTTTTCATTATCCCCAAATGAGTGAGATCATGTGGTATTTTTCTTACATTGACTGGCTTATTTCACTCAGCATAATGTTCTCTAATTCCATCCAGGTGCCTACAAGTGGTAATAATTCCTTCTTTTTTATGGCAGCGTAGTATTCCATTGTGTAGATGTACCACAGTTTTCCTGGAACGCGCCTTTACAGAACCCCCGCCCCTGAGTGGGCCGGCTCCGCCCGGCCAGATCCTGTTTCCAGGGGGTGACTGGGGCTGGTCTGACACAAACCTCCCTGGTCAGGAGGCGGCTCTGCACAGGCCGCCTGGTTCCTGGGCGCTGAGCCCCGGCTGGGGGAGAGGAGCCTGCGCCCAACCGGAGCTGCAGCGTGGTCCTCCCGGGCAGGCCACCTGGCAGCTGCGACCCCGCCCTGGTGCCTGTGACCCCACCCTGGTGCCTGTGACCCCACCCTGGTGCCTGTGACCCTGCCCCCCAGGTTTCCAGTTTGCTCTCTGGGCCCCTGTTGGAGCCTCCCTGTCCCCAGAGCAGCCAACGAGGGCCTGGCATCAGTCCCCACTCCCGGTCCCCTACCTGCTGAGGCTGGGAGGGTGGCTTGTATTCTCAGTCGGCTCAGGCCCCGGACAGTGACTAACCCCCAGGTCTCCCATCTAGGGGCACCTGGCAGGCTCCCCACCTCGCCTCACCTGCCTCTCAGGTTGCGCGGGCACCACAGGGTGGTCTGGGTGTCTCCGGAGATCAACCATCCTGGATCCCTTCATTCCCGGCTTGGGGGAGGGGTGCCTTCCTCCCCAGCGCGGGCACCTGGTGGGCGCAGACAGCCTTCACCCTGGAGCTGGCGCCTGGGCCCCTCTGCCTCGTGGGCCACAATTCCAGAGCTCAGAAGTGCCTCAGCCTTCAGGGTGGGTGAACTCGGGGCTGGGTGCACCCCTCAGGCCACGGGCGGCTGCTGAGGGGCTGGGGAAGGCTCTGCCACCTGTGGTCAATGGCGGGAGGGGGGGGGGCAAGAAAGAGGGGGGCTCCGCATTGGCTGTGCTGTGCCATCCAGGTCAGGCTTCTGCGCAGTGACTGTCCAGGGGCCTTTAACAGGTATGTTCATTTTCAGACTTTTTTCAATCCTCACCCAGGATTTTTTCCCATTGATTTTTAGACAGAGTGGAAGGGAGGGAGGAGGAGGAGAGAGACATCCATGTGAAAGAGACTCATTGATTGACCACCTCCTGTGCACACCCAGACCAGCCCTGATCGAGCTGCAACCCGGGCACCTGCGCTTGACTGGGAATCCAACAGCGCGAGCTCTCCACGGGGACGTCCCTGCACACAGGAGTCGCTGCCCGAACGCTGGCCGGTGGCTGGGCCCTTGCCCAAGAGACCGCGGGGAAGCCACCCCCAGCTTGAAGACGCTGTGTGGGTGAAGGGTGCTCAGGGCAGAGCAACGTGGTGGCAGACATTTAGTGAACGGCTCGCGTGCACTGGGTGGTGGGCTGGCGTGCGCCGTTTCATCTGGTCCTCACCTCTGATGCATGGGAGCCATTATTACTATTATTGTTATTAATAATATTTTTATTGATTTCAGAGAAGAAGGAAGAGATAGAAACATCAATAATGACAGAATCATTGATTGGCTGCCTCCTGCCCTGGGACAGGCTCCCCGTTGAGGCCACCCTGGCGGTCTGGGGAGAGCTGACTTCTCCCCTCATCTCCTCGGGTCACCTTGGGGGTCACAAGGGGATCAGCGGGGTCTTCTGAGCAGCGTTTCTGCTCTCGAGGGCCCTTCCCCCCCAGTGCCCGTGACTGTGGCCTCTGCCCTGCACTGGGCGGCGGGGCCCATCCTGGCATCTCCTTCTGGCTGCGGCCTGATGCTGGCAGCCCCAGCCCAGTGCAGGCCGGTGGTCGTATCGGGTTGGTGTCTGTGATGGGGAGGCCGGCCATGCCCGGGAGGAGGTGTCATGGCCGTAACGGGGCCAGCGGAGCCTCTAGGTTTGGGGACCGGTTTGGGGCAGTGACACCCCTTCCAGACACTCCCCTGGGCACTCCCCTGTGCACTCCCCTGTGGACCAGTCCTCCTCCCACTCACCCTCTGGAGCCATGCTGGAGTTGGTGTTTCCAGAACCTTCCATCTCTGAGCTTTAAAAACCCCTTGGACTGCGGAGAAAGAGCCAGCCGTGGGGAGCGAGGGGCCCACAGGCTGAGGGTGGCCTCTCCCAATGCCCCTGGGCTGAGAAAGAAGAAACCTTTCCCAGGACCAGGCACTCACACACGTACCCACACCCGTGTGCCCGGCGTGCGCCGCCGAAGGAACGGGCGACCTGAGGATAAGAAAGCATGCACCGAGCCTCTGCCCCACGGGTCGCTCACAGGAGGCCATGCTCTATGCGTTAAAGGTACGTGGCTTCCTTGAGGCCAGTGGGAGTACAAGCAGGTCCCTGCAGCCCGACCCAGCCCCGAGGTGCACCGATGCCTTTCCTAGGTGTGTGTCTCCTGCCACAGCCAGGGGTCCCGCCTGGGGTTTCTAGGACATTCTGCAGTGGGGACCGCCCAGAGGGCCAGCAGTGCCCACGGCCCAGCCCAGGCTGCTGAGGAGGCCGCAGCTAGGCTCACGTCCCCCTCACCTGTAGGAGCCCCTGGGCAGAGACCCTGGCAAGGCAGACCCTTTGCCAGTGGGGCCACCGTCCTTTCCAGCTCCCAGAGCTGCCCCACACCCCAGATTCAGGCCCCTTCCTTGATTTCCAAGCGGAGGGAGCATCTCCGCTTCCCTGTGCTCCCAACACCCCCTCTCCCCCACCGCCTTGCTGGGTCCCATCTCGCTCTGTCCGCCACCTCCTCTAGGGAAGGTTGTGACAAATGTCCTCCTGGAGTTACAGCATTGCTTTAAAACAACAGCATTCATCAAAATGCTGTTCTCCCACAGGGTGGACAAAACATGCCTCCCACAACCCTGGGGCCTGCAGGTCCCCGCCCTCCGTCTGTGCTGTGCTGAGGCTCAGGCCAGGCGCTCACCCTGCCCAGCCAGGCCCACATCCCAGGGGGGAGGTTCAGGGGCAGATGGCACTTCCGAGAGTATGGCCCATGTTCCAAATCCCTCCAGAGTTGGGGAGGGGGACCCCAACCCCTTCCTCTTCAGCTGGCTCTGGCCATGCTCTCCAGCACCAAGAGCCGCCTGCTTCTGACATCTGCCGCCTTGTGGGGCCTGGCTCTGACCTGGCCCCAGAGTGGGCGCAGCTCCACAGTGGCCATGCTGCAGGCCCAGGGAGGGCCACGCCATGGTGGGCCACGTGGGCCCAGGGCCCAGGAGGAGGTGCCGTGGCCGTGGTGGGGCCAGTGGAGCCTCCAGGTCTTGGGGACTGCTTTGGGGCAGTGACACCCTTCCATATGGACGGCCCTCCTCCACTCACCCTCAGTGTTCTCACCTCCAGAGCCATGCTGGAGTTCGTGTTTCCAGAACCTTCCATCTCTGAGCTTAAAAACCCCTTGAACTGCAGAGAAACAGAGGAATAGGGATCCAGGAGCGTCTCCCAGGCTCAGGCAGCCCCAGAGTGCCAGCTCTGCTTAGAACCAAGACCCATCAGTGCCGAGAACCAATTCCAGCATGTAATAATTACAGGAGTTTTACCAAAAGGTTGGTGAAGCTTGGGGAGCTCAACAGGGTTGAGTCACATGTAGTTTACCTGCTGGAAATGGCTAAAAGGCACTTCCCCCAAACCTGAATGGGATTGTTAGCTGCCAGACAGCTCAGGGCATTTTACTGCCTCCTGTTGGCCAAACACCTGAACAGCTGTAGGCTATTCCCGAAACTGAAATGTTTCGGTATATTCTTTGATACTGTACCCTTTGAAGTATATATTTCCACCTTGCCTTAGGACAGGTTGTGTTGCTTTCAAGGTAGAGTCTTCTAGCTCCTTTAGCTGGAAGCTCCTCTGACCCCCAATGCCTTTCAAAAATATCTTTCGTCCACGGACTCCTTCTGGACTCCTTCTTAATCATCTGCGCGCAGCCCCTTTCTCCAGAATGCTGAACCCTTTGTAAGGCTGGGAAAAAGAACCCCGGTACATCAGCTTCTGGGACTTCTTGCCCAAGGGAACAGGGTGGGGCATGCCTGAGCCTGACAGAGGCGTCTGACCCCCGAGAGGAAGGTCTGGAGGCCCCTGGAGCTTGGGGGGTCTGCTCCTGTCCTTTCCAGCTCCCAGAGCTGCCCCACACCCCGGATTCAGGCCCCTTCCTTGATTTCCATGCGGCGGGAGCATCTCCGCTTCCCTGTGCTCCCAACACCCCCTCTCCCCCACCGCCTTGCTGGGTCCCATCTCGCTCTGTCCGCCACCTCCTCTAGGGAAGGTTGTGACGAATGTCCTCCTGGAGGACCCAGGATCAAAAAAACAAAAAGGAGAAACAAAGCAGAGAAAGGCCCAGTACCAGCGATGATGTTGGACATTAGAGCCTTCACGCACTTCGGGTGGAGAGGGACCCCGATGAGAACATTGGACGTTGGGCGTGGTGATTCCCCCGGATGCTGAGAGCTGCCCTTTCCCTCCTAGAAAGAGGCAGAACGGGATCCTGTCCTCTGGCAGCTCTCACAGTTAGCACCTCCAAAGCAGAGCAGGCACAGGCAGCCTCTGTGTCTAACACGCACTAATCTAACAAGGTTGCTTATGTGTGGTCCCGCTAAGCCAGGAAACATTTGCCCCTAGAGTGTTGTTTGTAACACCCTAAAACATATCATGACATATGTGTTGTTTCCAATATAGGCCACATAGGACATGCCCTTCATTTATGAAACATATGTCACTATGACAGGCATGCAGCACAGAACGGGCATGTCACTTATGACACTTAAGCTGCGAACGAGCCGCCAATGACATGCATGCCACCTAACATGTATGTTGCTTATTATATCTTCGGAGGCTCATCTTGGCACATAATTTGGAAATTGGCCGGTCATTCATCCTTCTAGGGACAAGCCATGCTTTCCTGAATGAAGAAGTCCTGCGAAAAGTGCTGTAGGGCCTCAGACCCCACAGATCTCCCTCTCCCTGTTGACACTGGCCAGGTGGGTTGGTGGGCCAGCCCTCTGCATCGCCATGCTGAGCTCTGCTCCTGGCGTCTCCCTGCCGAGGGGAAAATCCAAGTGGCTGCAGACAAGCAAGAGGTGGTCTGAGCCCTGGCCAGTTTTGCGCAGTGGATAGAGCATCAGCCTGTGGACTGAAGGGTCCCTGGTTCGATTCTGGTCAAGTGTACTTGCCCAGGTTGTGGGCCTGATCCCCAGTAGGGAGTGTGCAGGAAACAGTGGACCAATGATTCTCTCTCATCATTGATGTTTCTATCTCTCTCTCCCTCTTCCTTCCTCTCTGAAGTCAAAATATACTTTTAAAAAATAGAATTGGCACTGGCTGGGCAGTTCAGGTGGTTACAGCATCATCCTGATACAGCAAGGCTACGGGTTCAATCCCCAGTCAGAGCACATATAAAAATCAACCAATGAATGCACAATAAATAGAACAACAAATCAATGTTTCTCTCTCTCTCCCTCCCCCTCTCTCAAAAAAGAAAAATAAATAAATAAAAAATTACAAAAGAAACAGCATTGCTTTAAAAAAAAGTAGAGGTGGTCTGAATCCTCCAGGCATCTGGGGGGCTTTGAGCCCCATGGGGACCCCTGAGATTGGGTGACTGAGAGGAGATCTCTGCCTCCTTCCCTCTGATGAATCTTAGTGAGAGGACCCCTTGGCTCCTTCATGTCTCCTTCCTGGCCAAGCGTGGAGCTGCCTTCCTCTCAGGCTTGACCAGGGCTCTGGAGACTCGACTACAGGAAACCGTGAGAGCCCAGACCTCCCTAACCCTCCCGCACAACCATGGGCTGGATCAAAGGGAGCCCCACAGTGGGCGTGGGGACCAGGCAGTAAGACTGAAAGAAAGAGGAGGAGGATGCAGGTCCCGCCAGCTGGTGGTGCCACAGTGGGTGAGGCCACAGTGAGTGAGGTCACAGTGGGTGAGGACACAGCGGGTGAGGCCACAGTGAGTGAGGTCACAGTGGGTGAGGTCACAGCGGGTGAGGACACAGTGGGTGAGGTCACAGCGGGTGAGGTCACAGTGGGTGAGGTCGCAGCGGGTGAGGACACAGCGGGTGAGGTCACAGCGGGTGAGGTCGCAGCGGGTGAGGTCACAGTGGGTGAGGTCACAGTGGGTGAGGACACAGCGGGTGAGGACACAGTGGGTGAGGTCAGGGTAGGTGTGGTCACAGTGGGTGAGGTCGCAGCGGGTGAGGTCACAGCGGGTGAGGACACAGCGGGTGAGGTCACAGCGGGTGAGGTCGCAGCGGGTGAGGTCGCAGCGGGTGAGGTCGCAGCGGGTGAGGTCACAGCGGGTGAGGCCGCAGCAAGTGAGGTCGCAGCGGGTGAGGTCACAGCGGGTGAGGTCGCAGCGGGTGAGGTCGCAGCGGGTGAGGCCGCAGCAAGTGAGGTCGCAGCGGGTGAGGTCACAGCGGGTGAGGACACAGCGGGTGAGGTCACAGCGGGTGAGGTCACAGCCGGTGAGGTCACAGCGGGTGAGATCACAGTGGGTGAGGACACAGTGGGTGAGGACACAGTGGGTGAGGCCGCAGCAAGTGAGGTCGCAGCGGGTGAGGTCACAGCGGGTGAGATCACAGTGGGTGAGGACACAGTGGGTGAGGACACAGTGGGTGAGGACACAGTGGGTGAGGTCAGGGTAGGTGTGGTCACAGTGGGTGAGGGCACAGTGGGTCTGCTGGTTCTGCACTAAGCGGCCTCCTGCTCATGCTTGTCATTGCAGAGTGGAAACACCCTGATTTTTGAGGCCTGCATCCAAAGAATGGCGTGTCAGTGGCAACAAGTTAAACAGAGCTCCAGGAGATTCATTATTATATTTTTATTTATTTACTAGAGGCCCAGTGCACACGACATCGTGCATGAGTAGATCGCTTCTCCATGCCTCAGCTGGCCGCCCTGCCAATCGCTGCTCATAGCTCTTGCCCCGCCCTCCGCCACTTGTAGCTCTCTGCTGCTCATAACCCTGCACCACTTGTAGCTCACCGCCACTAGTAGCTCCCGCCCTGCCCCGCCCACCTTGAATGCCGCGGCTCATTTGGTCATGATGTCGTGACGGTGTGACGGCCACGGGCTTTTTATTAATATAGATTTTTAAAATCCTCACTCGAGGGTATTTCTCCATTGATTTTTTAGAGAGAGTGGAAGAGAGAGGGAAAGGCAGCAAGAAACATCAATGTGAGAGAAACACATGGACTGGTTGCCTCCTGCACCAGCCCAGACCAGGACCCAGGCTGGGGAGGCTGTTGCAACCGAGGTACATGCCCTTGACCTTAATCAAACCTGGGACCCTTCAGTTTGCAGGCTGATGCTCTAGCCACCGAGCAAACCATCTGGGCTATTTTATTTTTTATGATGAAAAGGAAACAAACTTGTAAAGGAAACCCCTCTTTGGCCTATCCCTGCACATGATTTGGGGCTAGATTCCTGAGTTTAGTGAGTCCTGAGTTAAGTCCGTCCAGTAGTTCTGAGCGCCCCCTGGTGTCCTGAGCTCCCCCTGATGTCCTGAGCGCCCCCCTGATGTCCTGAGCGCCCCCTGCAGCCCAGCCCTGCTGCCTCCCTGAGGGAGGTTTGTGTCAGGGCTCACACTGACTTCCCCTCACTGTGTGTCTTGCACAGTAATACATGGCAGTGTCCTTGGCTCTCAGGCTTCTCATGTGCAGATACAACGTGTTCTTGGCGTTGTCCCTGGAGATGGTGAATCGGCCCTTCACAGAGGCGGCATGGTATGTGGTACTACTATCACCCCTAATGTCTGAGACCCACTCCAGCCCCTTCCCTGGAGCCTGGCGGACCCAGTGCATCCAGTAGTCACTAAAGGTGAATCCAGAGGCTGCACAGGAGAGTCTCAGAGACCCCCCAGGCGACACCAAGCCTCCCCCAGACTCCACCAGCTGCACCTCACACTGGGCACCTGCAAACACAGAGATACCAGGTGGACTTAGAATCACATGGAAGCAAAAACAGGCAGAGGCACAGGTCTCAGCGCTCCCCTCTCCTGAGAATGACCTTGAGAAATGATCAGGAGGAAAACGCAGCTTGGCACCAAGTCCATGGTGGAGCTGCTGGGGTACTTTCTCAGGCATTTGGGTTCTGGTTGTGTCCCTAACATATAATGGAGCAGATGCTCTAGTGTTGGCCCTGGAGTTGGAGAGCCAGTTAGCCAATCTCCTGCCAGAGCTGAAGATCATAGCCTCTGGCAACAAGGAATATGACGTCTTATGCTTCGTGGGAAAGTACCTGGATGAAACTACCTGGAACAGCAGCTTGTGCATCATAAGGAATCAGAAAAGCAAGCCCAGGAGGAGGGAGACCCATTGGAAATGCCAGCTGACATGTCAGGTAAATAGATCCAACACCTGAAGGCAACTAGGCAAGTCTCCCCATGGCAGTAGGTCCCCAATCAGCTGCGTAAGATCCTGATCTTCTCCACTTGACAGAAGACTGCTGTCCTTTGCTGGTGTGTGCACAAACAAGTCTGTTGCTGCATTTATAAAAAAGAAAAGAAAAGTGACATCACGCTGGGGAGGGGAGGGCATGGCAGGTCAAATACCACAAAACCTTGCTTTTCTCTTCCTTTTTAAAATAGGTTTTTTAATTGATTTTAGAAAGAGGGTAAGGGAGAGGGACAGAGAGGTAGAAACATCAAGAGAGAGAAATGTGGTTCAGTTGCCTTCTGCACAACCCATACTGGGGACCGAGGCATGTGCCCTGACTGGGAATTGATCTGGTGACTGCCGGAAGCCAATTCCAGCATGTCAGCAGGGCCGAATCATCTGGAGATGGCTGAAGGCATTTCCCCAAACCTGAAAAGGATGCTTAAAATGATTGGTTGCTGCCAGACAGCTAAGGGCATCTTAATCTACATGTTATTGCCTTCTACTACCAAACACTTGAACAGTCATAGGCAAATTCTTCCAATCTGACAATGGATTCTGTGTTGTGTATATCGCTACCTTGCCTTAGGACAATTTATGTTAATAAGTAGCAAGGGGTCCTGAGACAAGAAGAACTTAGTTCCTTTAGCTAAGTTTGTCTGACTCCCCAATATGCCTTTCAAAATAATGTTTCATCTCTGGACTCTTATTTAATTTTATGCACAGCCCCTTCTCCAGATTTCTGAACCCTTCAGAATGCTGGATCAAGACCACCGGCAGGTGACCACTTGGTGCCTGGGTCAATGGTTAACCGCTGAGCCACAAGAGCCAGGCTGCATCTTTTTTTCTTTGTCCTCACCTGAGGATGTGTTCATTGATTTTTAGAGGGAAAGGAAAGGAGAGAGAGAAACATTGCTCAGTTGTCTCCCATATATTCCCATACTGCAAATCAAACTTGCAAAAATTTCATTTCTTTATTTATTAGAGGCCCGGTGCACAAATTCGTGCACGGGTGGGGTCCCTTGGCCTGGCCGGTGATCAGTGCCGATCGGGGCCATCTTGCCCAGTCCCAATGGGTGCTGGCCTGGGGGAGGGACCATGGGAGGTTGGCCAGCCACAGAAGGTTGGCTGTGGGAGTGTACTGACCACCACGGGGCAGTTCCTGCATTGAGTGTATGCCCCCTGTTGGTCAGTGTCCGTCATAGTGACCAGTTGACCAGTTGACTGGTAGTTCGGTCACTCAGACACTTAGACTTTTATATATAGAGATTTATTTTTTTAAAATATATTTCTATTGATATCAGAGAGGAAGGGAGAGGGAGAGAGAGATAAAAACATCAATGATGAGAGAGAATCATTGATTGGCTGCCTCCTGCATACCCCACATGGGGATGTTGCTCACATCCTGGGCATGTGCCCTAACTCGGAATTGAACAGTGACATCCTGTTTCCTATGTTGCTCAACCCCTGAGCCACACTGCTGGGCTGTTGCTACACTTTTAGGATTCACAGAGGTCCCTGTGTACCTGGGCTCTGATCACCAAGACATTGGCAACATAATAGGTGACCAGGCACCAGCCCTTCCCTGACTGCCCTCTGACCCCAGTGGCCACGGGCTTGTCCACCATAATGCTCTGCAGCTCATGGGCCCCTGGAGGTTCCCTCAGCACAGGTGTGAGGTGTTGGAGGTGCTCTGAGGTCAGTGGTCAGCTGTGTCTCCACCTGACACAGGTGGGGCTTCCACAGCCTGACATAGCACGTGGGCACTGCACGTGGGCTCAGCCGGGTGGCTGAGGCCGGCTTCAGGTCACCTGAGTGGCCCTGGCTCTGACATCTCAGGGAGGGCCTGGCACAGGAGATGGGCAAGATGGGATGGCGTGAGGGTGCATTTAAGGAAAAACCTACCAGGCGGGAAGGAGAGGGCAGAGCACAGCCACATGGGATGTGCTGTGCAGGCCCGATGGGGTGAGAATGTGGGCAGCAGAGGACAGAGGGTGATGATGGGGTGGTGTCTGTGAAGCCTGGAGGCACAGCAGTGGTGGGTGGGGACCAAGTCTCTTTCAGCAGGTTCTCAGGATCCAGGTGGATTCTCCAGGGGTAGCGGGACAGCTGTTGGGACGCGTCTCACAGGACTGTGTTCTGAGACTCACAGGGAACAGGGCCCAGCAAGGCTGTGACAGGCCCCGTCACTGGGCCTCCTTCCTGCCTCCATCCCAGGACACCCTGAGAGCTGGGTCCACCTTGCAGGCTCACACAAAGGAGCAGCGTCCACAGGGTCAAACTCTAAACTGCCATGTGCAGAGACAAGTGGCTAACTGCCCCCAAAGACTCCTCCCAGAGCTGAAGGAGAAGCTGATCACCCTCAGGTGAGGTTTGGGGCCAGGATTCTGTGTTTCCCGCTCAGCACTGCGCAGGAGGGTGGATGATGTCCCTCTCAGTGAGGGGGAAAGAGAATCCCTACAATGTTTTCCTTGTCAACCTGGAGAGCAACCAACTCCCCCTGGTGTCCTGGACGCTCCCTGCAGCCCAGCCCTACTGCCTCCCTCAGGGAGATTTGTGTCTGGGCTCACACTGACTTCCCCTCACTGTGTCTGGTACACAGTAATACAGGGCCGTGTCCTCAGCTGTCAGGCTGCTCATTTGCAGATACAGCATGTTCTTGGCGTTGTCTCTGGAGATGGTGAAGCGTCCCTTCACAGAGTCTGCATAGTATGTGCTACCACCTGTATTAGTAATGCGTGAGACCCACTCCAGCCCCTTCCCTGGAGCCTGGCGGACCCAGTCCATGTAGTAGCTACTGAAGGTGAATCCAGAGTCTGCACAGGAGAGTCTCAGAGACCCCCCAGGCTGCACCAAGCCTCCCCCAGACCCCACCAGCTGCACCTCACACTGGACACCTGCAAACACAGAGACACAAGGTGGACTTAGAATCACATGGAAGCAAAAACAGGCACAGGCACAGGTCTCAGTGCTCCTCACTCCTGAGAATGACCTTGAAGAATGATTAGGAGCAAAACGCAGCTTGGCACCAAGTCCATGGTGGAGCCGCTGGGGTCCTGCCTCAGGCACTTGGGTTCTGGGTGTCTCCCCAACATGCCAGGCAGGGCCCTCCTTTATGAGCAGGAGGAGAGCCCCATTTGCATGGGGTCTGGATATAAGGGTGCAGCTGTGACCCTGGGCTGCATGCCTGACCTTGTCATCCTAGGGGCGACCCCATATGGGAAAGGACTCAAGGATGCTGGCCACAAGGGGTCCTGTCCTGACCCTCCCTCCCTCCCTCCTTTCCTGAGACTGGATCACCCTGACCCCATTCCTTTGGGGGCAGCTTTCAGGATTGAGAGTCCTCCATCCTTGGTGATTTGATGATGACCCAGGGGTGCTGCCCCAGTAAGTACTGTGGATGGGGCTTCCTCTCGCTCTCCTTCACCCGCCGTGGGCCATGTTGTCTTTCTGGGGTTTGGGAATGAGAACTTGCATTGGAATGACACTTTTATTTTGAGACTAAAAATTGTCTTCATTATTTTGAACAATCAGCTCTTCCATAAAATTCTCTCATGGACATGTGATGAGGCAGGAGAGGCTGGGCTGTATGCTGTGGCCACAGCCTCCATCTCAAAACTGCTGTCCCTGTCCCAAGCACGCAGCTGCCTTCCCGAAACCACACAATTCACTCAATTTCCCTGCTGTTCACATGCAAAACTCCTGTTTCCCAGCCTCTCAAATTGGGAAAAGTTCCATCATTCACAAATGGAGCCCTTCCTGGTGTTGCTCAGTGGTTGGAGCATTGGCCCAGGCACCAAATATCTCAGGTTTGATTCCTGGTCAAGGGCACATACCTGGCTTCCAATTTCTCTCCTAGGCCCTGCTCAGGGACATTGGGGAGGCAACCAATCAATGTGCCTCTCTCACATCATTGTTTCTCTCCCCTCCTCTCCATTCCTCCCTCCCTCCCTCCCTCTCTCTCTATGAAAAGCAATGGAAAACATATCCTTGGGCGAGAATAAAAAATTAAAAAAGAAACATGTTGGCTTTGGGAAGAAAACCCTGGGTAGAAAGTTGAGGCAAGAAGTCGTCCTTGGGGGCAGGTGAGCCCCTCCCTTCTAGGGGGCAGAGGGGCCAACTGCAGGTCAGTCCTCAGCTCTGCTTCTGGGGGCAGCCCCGTCCCACAGCCTCTCCCTCTGCCACACGCAGCACAGGCCCCGGCCAGCTCAGCTGGACTCGCTGAGGGTGAGGACCCCACTCCCCCCACTCGCTTTGCCCCAAGAGGAGACCATGCCCACCCCAGATCTGAGCGAGGTCACCTACCCCAAACCAGGGGGCCGAGTGTTGGTTCCCCAGGGAAACCACGGCCCTTGGGTGGGGAGGGAGACCTGCCCTGTGGACACATCATGAGCCCATTGCTCAGCTGCACTAAGCATGCTCATTCATGACCTGCATCAGCCGCCCACACCGAGCTGATGGATGAGGGGAGCAGGGCGGCTGCCTGGTCCCAAAGCCCTGCTCTGTGCTCAGCCTCAGACCCAGCTCGCACTCCCCCGGTGCTGGTTCAGAGACGCTGGGTCCTGGTTTAATAGAAACACAGAGATGAGGGGTTTTCAGGGCTGAGGAGGAGGGGGTGGGAGTCAGTGTGCAGTGGGGGGGGGGGGGGGCTTCTCCAGCTGCAATCAAAATGCTTTGGAAGTGGGCAGAGGCAGGTGATGGCCACACAGCACAGCGAATGTGCCACATGCCACCGACTGTGCACTTTGTGGACGAAACAAGGTAGACACGTGACCAGGGACTGACAGTCACCTCACAGGCTGATCTGGTCAGAATTCCCTAACTGGGCTGTCATGGGGGAGTCACCCCCAGGCCTTAACTTTTTAGTAAAAGGCCTCTCTTTGCCGAAAGCCAGCCCTGCCCATGGTTCTTGAGCATCGAGGTCAACACTCCTTTAAAACAAGCTGTAAGGACCCTCAGGATAGCACTCTTGTTAAGTGTCCTGCGATCCAACCCCCACCTGCTCCCTCCCACCTCCATGCAGCCTCTTCCCTCCTCAATCCTAAACATGTCAGAGAAGCTGTGAGGCAACTCTGACACTGGCATTCTCAGGGGCATCCGAGATCCTGCTTCATTGCAACTGTCCTAGGTTCAGCTCAGATAAACTCTTTTTTTTTTTTTTTTTAAATATTTTTATTGATTTTTTTTTTTTTTTTTTTTTTTTTTTTTTTTTTTTTTTTTTACAGAGAATAAGGAAGAGGGATAGAGAGTCAGAAACATCCATCAGCTGCCTCCTGCACACCTCCTACTGGGGATGTGCCTGCAACGAAGGTATGTGCCCTTGACTGGAATTGAACCTGGGACCCTTAAGTCTGCAGGCCGACGCTCTAGCCACTGAGACAAACCAGTTAGGGCTCAGATAAACTCTTAAAAGATTCTCCACAGGTTTGGACGTGCGTATGTCAACTACTTCTACATGGTTCACTGTGGATTTTATGCCAATTCAACAACCAAGGGGAACCTGGGAACGTGTCCCGGGGAGAGGGGCACAGCTGGGGAGGCCTCGTTCCTAAGGAAGGGAACCTTACGTCCATGACAGCCTACAGCAAACTTGTTTTCCCTCCAACACTTGTGAACCCTTTAGACCTCATCCTGGTACAGTAGCAGGTTTTTAGTAATTGTGTGCACTTCCCTCTCCACACGGGGAAGAAACGTGTATGAACGGATGTTGTAAATGAGGAAAAGACAATTTGTTGATGTAAGAAATGTCCAAACATGGAGAGAATGTGTTGTAAGATTCTATTGGAGCCAAACTGACAACAACTGTTGGGGAGCAAGACCTCAAATGCACGGAGAAGAACCGTTTGCAGCTGCGTTTGTGCATTTGAAGTTCAGGAGGGAAGGTGAGGAAGGTGACAGGGAGGAGGGAGAGAGCAAGGCGGGGACTGGGTGCCAGGACAGTTACCAGGAGGTGCTCTCCTGAGGGAGGTCATGCTGATGTCACAGGTGTGTCAACCCAGATGCACAGGAACCATGAATGGGGGTGCTCAAGGGAAAGATGAGCCTTTCAGTAAAGAAGTTATAGGCCTGTGGCGGGCCCCACACCCAGGGCTGCCCAGGCAGGAATGTGTGACCAGAGCCTCCTGAGGTCCTTTCAGTCCCTGAGTTTTGTCAGATTTTCCACAGAGCCCCCTTTTGGTTCACAAACACAATCCCTAAACCTAGACAGAGGAAAGTGCTTTCTGTGAGCTCTGTGGGTGAGCTTTGGAGCAAAACTAATTTAAGGCAGAGCAGGAAATGTTATCTTTGCTTAACTCTGCACCTGCTTCTGGACTGGGCCCTGTTCTGGTCCTGAGCGTCCCCTGGTGTCCTGAGCGCCCCCTGCAGCCCAGCCCTGCTGCCTCCCTCAGGTAGGGTTGTGTCTGGGCTCACACTGACTTCCCCTCACTGTGTCTCCTGCACAGTACTACACAGCCGTGTCCTCGGTGGTCACGGAGCTCAGCTGCAGGGAGAACTGGTTCTTGGATGTGTCGGGGTCGATGACTAACCGACTCTGGAGAGATGGCGCATACTCTCTGTACCACTTGGACCTGAAGTAGGTCCTTCCCAGCCACTGAAGCCCTTTCCCTGGGGGCTGCCTGACCCAGTCCCAAGTGTCACTGTTGCTGGAGACATGTCCCCAGAGATGGCACAGGTGAGGGTCAGGGTCTGCGAGGGCTGCACCACCGTGGAGCCCGACTCCTGCAGCTGCACCTGGGACAGGACACCTGGGACAGAAGGAAGCAACAAGGTTAATCAGTCCACGTCTCTGTGAACACGGCTGTGATCCCCAGCTCCCCAGATACTGACCCCAGGGGAGCCCCAGCACGGGAAGGAAGACGAGGAAGGAGACAGCCATGTCCCTGGGTCAGCCAGACTCAGCAGGCTCTGCGGCCCCAGGGGAGGCTGTATTTACACAGGAAGTTACGCCTGGCATTTGCCTGAGCATTGCTCACTGATATAAGGACCCGGGTGTGCACAGCCCACTGAGGCATGGACCTCAGTTCTGCAGCCAGATTTCTCCCGAGCCGTGTCCTTGGGCCAGTGGGACCCAAGGCAGGGCCACAGACAAGAATGCTCAGAAAGGGGCCCCTTGGGTGAGGGCATTGTGGACCTTACACCAATTCCAGAGCCTGTTCACCCACATTAACTTATTGGACTTCATTCATTCATTCATTCATTCATTCATTCATTCCACCAACACAGAGGGCCAGTGACACACCAGCGTCCCTCTAGGCAACAAGGACAAATCAGTGAGGAAGACAGAGGCCTCGTCCCCGTGTTTTGGGGTCACAGGCAAAGTGCTTGTGGGTCAGACACACACCATGTGGCCCCCAGCACCGTGCAGCTGGGGAGCTTGGGAGCAGAGGGCACAGGTGAGCATCCTCAGACTCGGGGACCCACAGGGGAAGGACATAGGCCTGGGCTTGCATTTTGCCTCCTGATGAGGTGCCTCACCCTGGGCACAGGGAGTGTGGCATGAAGACCTGCCCTAGGGGTTCCCAGGGCCCAGGGGCAGCTTTGGGAACTGGATGGGGACCCTGGAGGGTGAGGGCCAGGATGTGATCCACAGGGGCCATCACAGAGCCTCCTGGCTTCTCCCCGAGGTGCAGGGGGTTCGCAGAGAGAAGCACCTTTTCTATTCAGAGATGACGTCATTATTCACATGGAAAATCCTAAAGGATCTATAAAGATAGACCCGGACACAAATTGGTGTACAAGCACCGACCAGTGGGAAATGCATTTGGACAGAAAGACATCAACAACCCCTGTGGGAATTGAACCCAGGGTCCCTCAGTCCGAAGGCTGATGTTCTGTCCACTGAGCCCCACAGGCTAGGGCCGTTCCCCCCATGTCTAGTTAACACTGTGGAGGCCCCAGCACAGCATGCAGACAGCCAGGGTCCTGCCAGGTGGACCAACAGACCTGGGTGTTGTCTGTGTTGCCAGGACGAGGGGAACTAGGATGGAGAGGCCCCCAGAAGAGCAGCCCCAGGTGCCAGGGTACAGGGTGCATGGGGAGCTGGGCTGGAACCTCTCTCCAGAGACTTAATGAGGAAGAACCACCCAGACCCCCTCTCCTGCAGGCTGATGCTGGGCCTCGCTGTGGAGGACCCGCCAGAAGCCAGGTGCTCATGTCCCCTGAAGGCTGAGGGAAACACAAACCTAAATTGGGGAAAAGTCCGTTTTCCCAGGTGCCAGGAAGACACAGGGACTTCCTCCCTCCTTTCCCTCTAAAATGCATGTGGGGTTCAATGTCAGTTTAAAAGCTCACTGAGTGCCTTCCCAGCTTTACTCCCCAGCGTGTTTTCTGGGGACCTTGGAACCTTCTTTGAGGTGTAACCACTAGGGGACACTCTCTCCCCACTCCTGTTGGAGGAAGGGGACAGCCAGAATTCAGGGGGCTCCTGGTTCCCAGGTGCAAACCTACTTCCTGTCCTAAAGAGGCAGGAGGTTTCATGTTCCCTGGGACCAGGTCAATGAGCAAACACATGAGGCCCCTCCAGTCACCAGGGGATTTAGGGTGAACTCTGGGTGACCAGTGGTGCTGCCCAGTTCCTCCTTGAGGCTGCACCTCTGTGAAAGCTGTGTTTCTGTGGATGGTTTCCCACAAGAACTCAGTTCCGTCCTCTTATCTGCTACTTTGCCAGCCCCACAGGGGCAACACCACTGCAGTTATAAGTCTCCAAATAGATCCATTTCTTTCTTTCTTTTTTTTTAAAAGAAATCTTTATTGTTCAGATTATTACAGGTGTTCCTCTTTTTTCCCCCCATAGTTCCCCTCCACCTGATTCCCCACCCCACCCCATGCCCTTGGTATGGCCACTGTCTTCATCCATAGGTGTAAGATTTTTGTCCAATCTCTTCCCGCACCCCTCATACTCCCTTCCCCCTGAGAATTGTCAGTCCACTCCCTTTCTATGTCCCTGATTCTATTATATTCACCAGTCCATTCTGTTCTTCAGATTTTTTTATTCACTTGATTTTTAGATTCACTTGTTGGTAGGTATGTATTTGATGTCATTTTGTTGTTCATAATTTTTATCTTTATCTTTTTCTTCTTCTTCCTCTTCTTAAAGAACACCCTTCAGCATTTCATGTAATCCTGGTTTGGTGGTGATGAACTCCTTTAGCTTTTTCTTGTTTGTGAAGCTCTTTATCTGACCTTCAACTCTGAATGATAGCTTTGCTGGGTAGAGTAATCTTGGTTTTAGGTTCTTGTTGTTCATCACTTTGAATATTTCTTGCCACTCCCTTTTGGCCTGCATAGTTTCTGCCGAGAAATCAGCTGACAGTCATATGGGTACTCCCTTGTAGGTAACTAACCGTTTTTCTCTTGCTGCTTTCAAGATTCTCTCTTTGTCTTTTGCCCTTGGCATTTTAATTATGATGTGTCTTGGTGTGGTCCTCTTTGGATTCCTCTTGTATGGGGTTCTGTGCACTTCCTGAACTTGTAAGTGTATTTCTTTCACCAGGTAGGGAAAGTTTTCTGTCATTATTTCTTCAAATAGGTTTTCAGTATCTTGCTCTCTCTCTTCTTCTGGCACCCCCATAATTCAGATGTTGGTATGCTTGAAGTTGTCCCAGAGGCTCCTTACACTATCTTCATATTTTTGGATTCTTTTTTCTTTTCCGATTGGGTGTTTTTTGCTTCTTTGTATTTCAAATCTTTGACTTGATTCTTGTGATCCTCTAGTCTGCTGTTGGATCTTTGTATATTATTTTTTATTTCAGTCAGTGTATGCTTAATTTCTAGTTGGTCCTTTTACATATCCTCAAGGTCTCACTAAATTTATCAGCCTCTTCTAGGAAATTCTTGAAAAACCTTATAACCGTGGTTTTGAACTCTATATCCAGTGGTTTGCTTTCCTCCATTTCTTTCATTTGTGACCTGTTTCTTTGTCTCCGCATTTTGGCTGCTTCCCCGAGTTGATAGAGTGGCTTTGTGTGCTAGGTGTCCTATAGGGCCCAGTGGCTCAGCCTCCCAAGTTACCTGAGGTGGACACTCTTGGTGCACCCCTTTGTTGGCTGTGTGCACAGTCTTGTTGTAGTTAAGTCTTGATTGTTGTTGGTATCACTGGGAGGATTTGACCTCCAGGCCAATTGGCTGTGAGGATCAGCTGTGTCTACGATGGGAGAACTTCTGTGCTAGAGACACCCTTATGAGACAAGACTTGCTTCAGTGGGGCTTTGGTGCTCACTGAGTCTGCCCCCTGAGTGTGTCCCTTATGGCTGAGGAGTTGTAATATGGATAGTCCCACTCTGACCCATGGGTATACTGGCTCTTGGATCTCCAAGGAGGTGTTAATTTAGCCTCTGCCTGAGGCCACCCAGCAGGAGCTATGGAGAGATCTGCAGATTCCTCTTCTTTGTTTGGGTTTTGGAGGTGCCCAGATGAGGCCCAGCTGTGAAGCTGCTGTGGGGCCTTGGGCCTTCTTTTGGATGTTCTGGGTCTCACTGACTCAGCTGCAGTTTGTTAGGTAAGTTTAGATTTCAAAGGACCAGGTCATTCATATGCAAAAGCCTCTGCGCACAGCTGGGGTGGGGTGGAGTCTCAGGGCAGAGCAAGCAGCATTGGCTTCCCATCAGCCCTGCCCTAAGAGGCCCCTGGGTCTCAGTGTCCCTTGGTAATTGCTGCAAGCACCTCTGAGAGAAAGCCGCCCTTGAGTTTTGCTTGCTGCCAGACAGTCCAGTTTCTCCCTGTATGAGTCTGGATCCCCAGAGTCTTGCCTGGAATTGGAGTTCAGAGCAGTCGGGAACTTTTGTCTCCCTCCCGATTGAGAAAGCCAGCTGCATTCTCAGTTGCCAGCCCGCTCCGCATGCGCCTTCGTACCTCTGCCTTCTGCAGCTCCTGAGTCTCAGTGTGCTTTTATCTTTCCTTCTAGTTGTAGAATTTCCACTCAGCCAGCCTTCCTGTGGTTCTGGATGATGTCCGTTTTGTCTTTTAGTTGTAGTTTTGAAGTTGTTGTGCGAGGCAGCAGTTTAGGTGTTTACCTAGGCTGCCATCTTGGTTTTCCTCCATAATTTATTTAAATATTTTATTTGGTGCTCCCCCTCTCCTCTCTCTGGGATTCCAATTGCATGTATTTATGTTTGATTGCTTTTATTGTCTCTTACATTCCTGACACTTGGCTATTTTTTGGAATATTATTCTGCGTTCCATTGTGGAGAGTCCCTATTATACTCTTTTAAGTTCACTTACCTTTAACCTGCAGTGCTAGTCTTACTCCATGTATTTTTCATTTCACACATTGTTACTTTCTTAACCTCTTGAAATTCAAAATCCAGACCAGTTCTACCAACTCCTTTCTGTGAGAATAAAGCCCTTCTGTGTTTCATCCACCAGAAGCTCCTGACAGAAGACTGTCCCTTTGCTAGCACAGCCGAGGTTATTGGTTGCTGGGGCTGCAATAACGTTTCTCTGATCACTGCCCAACGACGTCCCCAATGGCCTCCTTAAAACTTCAATGTCTCTGAGAGGAGAGACCAAAGGAAACATTAAGGCCTCCTTCTGACTGATCACTAGGACAGAGGAGGTAAGTGACTTCCTCTAAGGGGTGGTGTGAAAGGAAATGTAAGGCATAGAGGGGAGAGGCAGTGAGTCCTGAGGAGGGTATTTATTCCTGGAGAATAAAACCACTGACCAGATCTTCAGAGAATATACCCCCCAGGTCCCAGCTTCTGAGCTGGTCCTCATGTTCTGTGTTCCTGAGCGCCCCCTGCAGCGCAGCCCTGCTGCCTCCCTCAGAGAGGTTTGTGTTTGGGCTCACACTGACTGTCCCTCACTGTGCCTCTAGCACAGTAATACATGGCCATGTCCTCAGTGCTCAGGGAACTCAGCTTCAGGGAGAACTGTTTCTTAGATGTGTCCATGGAGATGGAAGTTCGGCTCTTGAGGGAGGGGCTGTAGTAAGTGTTTCCATTATTATTTATGTGCCCCATCCACTCCAGCCCCTTCCCTGGGGGCTGGCAGATCTAATGCCAGGAGTAAGCGCTGGTGATGGAGAATCCAGAGAGTGCAGGTGAGGTAGAGGGTCTGCGAGGGCGTCACCACTCCTGGGCCTGACTCCTGCAGCTGCACCTGGGACAGGACACCTGGAACAGAGAGAACACAGTGAGTCCTGGGCTCAGATGCAGGATCCCCATCTCCTCATGTCTAAGCCCTTGAGTCACTCACATTTGGGAGCTGACAGTAGGAAAAGGAAGAACCACATGGGATTCATGTCTTGCAGGTGAGGTCCTCGTCTCCCAGACAGCATTCTCCAGGGTGAGGAGGCCCTGAATTTAAGTGGATGCCAAGTGTGTGTGTGTGTCTGGTGGCCGGGTGGGCATTTGCATATAGAAGGTGTCTGCAAATACAAAGGGCAAGAGGTGAGGGGAGGTCTCAGTCTTAAGAGGAGAGCCTAAGCAAACCTTGGGACAATATGAAACAAAGCAACATATGAATAATAGGGTTGCCAGAATGACAGGAAGAGGAACAAAGGTTAGAAAAAGCATTTGAAGGAATAATGTCAGAAAACTTCCCTGATTTAGAGAAGAAATAGTCACACAAGTACAGAGAGTCCCAAACAAGATGAACCCAAAGAGAACACACCAAAACATGTTGTAATTATGATGGTAAACATTCAGGACAAAGAGAAAATCTTAAAGGCTGCAAGAGAGAGACAGAAAGTTACATACAAGGGATCTCTCATTAGATTATCAAATAATTTCTCAACAGAAACACATCAGGCCAGAAAGGAATGGAAGGAAGTTTATAAAGTGATGTCAAGCAAGGGTCAGAATCAAAGAATACTCTATCTACAAGATTATCATTCAAAATTGAAGGGGAAATAAAGAGCTTCACAGACAAAAAAGGCTAAGGAAGTTTATCACCACCAAGCCAGCAATGCAAAAAATGCTAAAGGGACTGGTGTAAAATGAAGAAATAAAAAGGGAAGAAGGATCACAGGCACAAAAAATAAAAATGGCTACAAACAAGTATCTATCAATAATAACTTTAAATGTAAATGAACTAAATGCTCTAATCAAAAGACATTAAATGGCTGAATGGATAAGAAAAAATGACCCATTATATGTTGTCTACCAGAGACCCACCTTAGAACAAGGGACTCACACAGACTAAAAGTGAAGGGATGGAAAAATTTCCAGGCAAATGAAAATGAAAAAAAAAAAAAAAAGCAAAAAAAAGCTGGGGTAGCAATACTTATATCTGACAAAATAGACCTCAAAGTGAAGGCCATAACAAGATATAAGGAATGCCACTTCATACTATTTAGTAATACTAAAGAGATCAATACAACAAGAGGATATAACCTTAGTAAACATATATGCACCCAATGCAGGAGCACCCAAATACATTAAAAAAAAAAAAAACAACAAAAAACTCCTGGAAGATATCAAGAAAGAGATAGACAACAATACAATCATAGCAGGGGACTTTATTGCCCCACTGACATCACTGGATAAATCCTCTAGACAAAAAATCAGCAAAGAAACAGCAATCATGAGTCATTAGATCAGATGAACTTAATTAACATCTTCAGAACATTTCATCCCAAAGCTACAGAATATACATTCTTCTCAAGTGCACATGGGACATTTTCAAAGTTAGAACACATATTGGGTCACAGGCAAAGTCTCTCCAAATTCAAGAAGATTGAAATCATATCAAGCACCTTATCAGACCACAATGGCATAGTATTAGAAATAAACTACAATAAAAAACCATGAAAAAATTCAAACACTTGGAAGCTGAATAGCATGCTATTAAACAATGATTGGGTTACCAAAGAGACCAAAGAAATTAAAAATATACTGGAAAGGAATGAAAACACAATAATCCAAAATCTATGAGACACAGTGAAAGCAGTCCTGAGAGGGAAGTTTATAGCTCTACAGGCCTACCTCAAAAAACAAGAAAAATGGTAACAAATAATCTAACTCTACATCTTAAAGGATTAGAAAGAGAGAAACAAAAAATGCCCAGAGTGAGAAGAAGGAAGGAGATAAACAAGATCAGTGCAGAAATAAGTGACACAGAAACCAAAAAAAACAAACAACAACAACAACACGACAATACAAAAGATCAATGAAACCAAGAGCTGGTTCATTGAAAGGATAAACAAGATTGATGAACCTCTAGCCAGTCTTACCAGGAAGCAAAGAGAGAGGACCCAAATAAACAAAATCAGAAATGAAAAAGGCGAAATAACAACAGACCCCACAGAAATACAAAGGACTGTAAAAAAATACTATGAACAACTCTATTCCAACAAACTAGACAACCTAGAGGAAATGGACATATTCCTAGAAAAATACAACCTTCCAAAACTCAATCAGGAAGAATCTAAAAATCTCAATAGGCCAACAACTATGGAGGAAATTGAAGCAGTCATCAAAAGCTTCCAGCAAACAAAAGCCTGGGGCCAGATGGCTTCACAGGGGAGTTTTAACAAACATTCAAAGAAGAACTAAAACCTATCCTCCTCAGACTATTCCAGAAAATTCTAGAGGAAGCATCACTTCCAAGCTCATTCCAAGCTCATATGAAGCAAGCATTACCCTAATACCAAAACCAGATAAAGACAACACAATGAAAGAGAATTACAGGCCAATATCCCTCATGAACATAGATGCCAAAATCCTCAACAAAATTCTAGCAAACCGGATCCAGCAGTACATCTGAAAGATCATACACCATGACCAAGTAGGATTTATCCCAGGGATGGAAGGATGGTACAATATCCACAAATCAATAAATGTGATACATCACATAAACAAATTGAGAGATAAAAATCACATAGTAATATCAATTGATGCAGAAAAAGCATTTTACAAAATCCAACACCCTTTCTTTTTTTTAATATTTTTTATTAAGGTATTATATGTGAACATATTTTACCATTGCCCCCCCCACCCCACTCCCATACATGCCCTCACGCCCCAATGTTTTGCATCTGTTGGTTACTCTTATATACATGCATATAAGTCCTTCAGTTGATCTCTTATTTCCCCCACCTCTCCCTAACCTTACCGCTGTAATTTGACAGTCTGTTTGATGCTTTACTGCCTCTGTATCTATCTTTTTGTTCATCAGTTTATAATGTTTTTCATTATCCCCAGATGTGTGAGGTCATGTGATATTTTTCTTTCATTGACTGGCTTATTTTACTTAGCATAATGTTCTCTAATTCCATCCAGGTGCCTACAAATGGTAGTAATTCCTTCTTTTTTATGGCAGCATAGTATTCCATTGTGTAGATGTACCATAGTTTTCTGATCCAGTCATCTGCTGACGGGCACTTAGGCTGTTTCCAAATCTTAGCTATTGTAAATTGTGCTGCTATGAACATAGGGGTGCATATATCCTTTCTGATTGGTGTTTCTAGTTTCTTAGGATATATTCCTAGGAGTGGGATTACTGGGTCAAATGGGAGTTCCATTTTCAGTTTTTTGAGGAAACTCCATACTGTTCTCCACAGTGGCTGCACCAGTCTGCATTCCCACCAGCAATGCACGAGGGTTCCTTTTTCTCCGCATCCTCGCCAACACTTGTCGTTTGTTGATTTGTTGATGATAGCCATTCTGACAGGTGTGAGATGGTATCGCATTGTCATTTTGATTTGCATCTCTCGGATAATTAGTGACTTTGAGCATGTTTTCATGTGTCTCTTGGCCTTCCTTCTGTCTTCTTTCGAAAAGATTCTATTTAGGTCCATTGCCCATTTTTTTATTGGATCATTTATCTTCCTTTTATTAAGTTGTATAAGCTGCCTGTAGATGTTGGAGATTAAACCTTTATCAGTGATAACATTTGCAAATATGTTCTCCCATACCGTGGGGTTTCTTGTTGTTTTGTTGATGGTTTCTTTTGCTGTGCAAAAGCTTTTTATTTTGATGTAGTCCCATTTGTTTATTTTCTCTTTGGCTTCCATTGCCCTAGGGGCAGTATCACTGAAAAAGTTCTTTTGGCATATGTCTGAGATTTTGCTGCCTGTGGATTCCTCTAGTATTTTTATGGTTTCCTGTCTTATATTTAAGTCCTGTAACCATTTTGAGTTTATTTTTGTGTATGGCGTAAGTTGGTGATCTAGTTTCATTTTTTTGCATGTATCTGTCCAATTTTCCTAACACCATTTATTGAAGAGACTGTCTTGACTCCATTGTATGCTCATGCCTCCCTTGTCAAATATTAATTGCGCATATTGGTTTGGGTGATATCTGGATTCTCTATTTTGTTCCATTGATCTATATGTCTGTTCTTGTGCCAGTACCAGGCTGTTTTGAGGACAGTGGCTTTGCAATACAGCTTGAAATCTGGTATTGAGATCCCTCCTACTTTATTCTTCTTTCTCAGGATTGCTGTGGCTATTCTGGGTCTTTTTTTATTCCAGATGAATTTTTGGAGAGTTCTTTCTAGGTCTGTGAAATATGCTGTTGGTATTTTAATGGGGAGTGCATTGAATCTATAGATTGCTTTGGGTAGTATGGACATTTTAATGATGTTGATTCTACCAATCCATGAACATGGTATGTTCTTCCATCTGTTTACATCTTCCTCTATCTCTTTTTTCAGTGTCCTGTAGTTTTCCGCGTATAGGTCTTTTACCTCCTTGGTTAGGTTTATTCCTAAGTATCTTAATTTTTTTGGTGCGATGGAAAATGGGATTGCTTTTTTAGTCTCTCTTTCTGTAAGTTCACGGTTGGTGTATAGAAATGCCATAGATTTCTTGGCATTAATTTTGTATCCTGCTACATTGCCGAATTCATTTATTAAGTCTGTTAGTTTTTTGATGGAGTCTTTTGGGTTTTTTATGTACAATATCATGTCATCTGCAAATAAGGACAGCTTTACTTCTTCTTTTCCAATTTGGATGCCTTTTATTTCTTCTTCTTGTCTAATTGCAGTGGCTAATACTTCCAGTACTATGTCGAACAGGAGTGGTGAGAGTGGGCATCCCTGTCTTGTTCCTGTTCTTAGGGGAAATGGTTTTAGTTTTTGCCCATTGAGTATGATGTTAGCTGTGGGTTTATCATATATAGCTTTTATTATGTTGAGGTATGATCCTTCTATTCCCACCTTGTTGAGAGTTTTTATCAAGAAAGGGTGTTGGATTTTGTCAAATGCTTTTTCTGCATCAATTGATATGACTATGTGATTTTTATCTCTCAATTTGTTTATGTGATGTATCACATTAATTGATTTGCAGATATTGTACCATCCTTGCATTCCTGGGATAAACCCTACTTGGTCATGGTGTATGATCTTTCTGATGTACTGCTGGATCCGATTTGCTAGAATTTTGTTGAGGATTTGGCATCTACATTCATGAGGGATATTGGCCTGTAATTCTCCTTCATTGTGTTGTCTTTATCTGGTTTTGGTATTAGGGTGATGCTGGCTTCATAGAAGGAGCTTGGAAGTGTTCCTTCATCTTGAATTTTTTGGAATAGTCTGAGGAGGATAGGTTTTAGTTCTTCCTTGAATGTTTGGTAAAACTCTCCTGTGAAGCCGTCTAGCCCCGGGCTTTTGTTTGCCGGAAGCTCTTTGATGACTGCTTCAATTTCTTCCATAGTTACTGGCATGTTGAGCTGTTTAGATTCTTCCTGATTGAGTTTTGGAAGGTTATATTTTTCTAGGAATATGTCCATTTCCTCCAGGTTGTCCAGTTTGTTGGAATAGAGTTGTTCGTAATATTTTTTAACAATCCTTTGTATTTTGGCGGGATCTGTTGTTATTTCACCTCTTTCATTTCTGATTTTGTTTATTTGGGTCCTCTCTCTTTGCTTCCTGGTAAGACTGGCTAGAGGTTCGTCAATCTTGTTTATCCTTTCAAAGAACCAGCTCTTGGTTTTGTTGATCTTTTGTATTGTTTCTTTGGTCTCTATGTCGTTTATCTGTGCTCTGATCTTTATTATTTCCTTCCTTCTGCCTACACTGGGCTTTTCTTGTTGCTCTTTTTCTAACTCTTTGAGTTGTTGGGTTAGGTAATTTATTACCCCTGTTTCTTGTTTTTTGCAGTAGGCTTGTAGGGCTATGAACTTCCCTCTCAAGACTGCTTTCGCTGTGTCCCATAGATTTTGGATTGTAGTGTTTTCATTGTCATTTGTTGCCATGATGTTTTTTATTTCTTCTTTGATCTCTCTGGTAACCCAGTCATGGTTTAATAGCATGCTGTTTAGTCTCCATGTGTTTGATTTCTTTGGGTTGCTTTTATTGTAGTTGATTTCCAGTTTTATGCCACTGTGGTCTGAGAAGATGCTTGATATGATTTCTATCTTCTTGAATTTGAAGAGACTTTGCTTATGTCTCAACATATGGTCTATCTTTGAAAATGACCCATGTGCACTTGAGAAGAATGTATATTCTGTGGCTTTGGGGTGAAATGTTCTGAAGATGTCAATTAATTCCATCTGGTCTAGTGAGTCATTTAGAATTGATATTTCTTTGCTGATTTTTTGTTTAGAGGATTTGTCCAATGGTGATAGTGGGGTATTAAAGTCTCCTACTATGATTGTATTGCTGTTAATCTCTCCCTTGATATCCTCCAGGAGTTTTTTTATGTATTTGGGTGCTCCTGTATTGGGTGCATATATGTTTACCAGAGTTATTTCTTCTTGTTGGATTGCTCCCTTTAGTATTATGAAGTGGCCTTCCTTATCTCTTGTTATGTCCTTCAGTTTGAGATCTAATTTGTCAGATATAAGTATTGCTACCCCAGCTTTTTTTTCAGTTCCATTTGCCTGGAAAACCTTTTTCCATCCCTTCACCCTCAGTCTGTGTGCGTCTTTTTTTCTGAGGTGGGTTTCTTGTAGACAGCAGATATATGGGTCGTGTTTTCTTATCCAATCCGTTACCCTATGTCTTTTGATTGGGGCATTTAATCCGTTTACATTTAAAGTTATTATTGATAGGTACTTATTTGTCGCCAATCCTATTCTTTACCCTTGTGCTACTTCTTCGCTTCCTATTTCTTTCTTTCTTTCTTTCTTTCTTTCTTTCTTTCTTTCTTTCTTTCTTTCTTTCTTTATTTATTTTTTTTTTTTTTACAGCAGACCCTTTAGCATTTCTTGCATTGCTGGTTTGGTGGTAATAAATTCCCTTAGTCCTTTTTTGTCTGTGAAGCTCCTGATTTCACCTTCAATTTTGATTGACAGCCTTGCTGGGTACAGTATTCTTGGATTCAGACCCTTCCTTTGCATGACTTTGTATATTTCATTCCATTCCCTTCTGGCCTGATGAGTTTCTGTTGAGAAATCAGTTGCTAGTCTGATGGGGGTTCCTTTGTATGTAACTTTCTGTCTCTCTCTGGCCGCTTTTAAGATTCTTACTTTGTCGTTGGTGTTTGCCAATTTAATTATAATGTGCCTTGGCGTCGGTCTTTTGGGGTTCATTTTGCTTGGGACTCTGTGAGCTTCTTGGATTTGTGTGGGTTTTTTCTTCCCTATATCAGGGAAATTTTCTGTCATTATTTCTTCAAAGAGGTTTTCTATTCCTTGCTCAGCTTCCTTTCCTTCTGGAACCCCTATTATGCGGATGTTGTTTTGTTTCGTGTTGTCCCAAAGTTCCCTTAGGCTCTCCTCCTGCCTTTTAATTTTTTTTTCTAGAAGTTGCTCTACTTGGGTATTTTTTCCCATCTTGTCTTCTAGCTCACTGATACGGTCCTCCGCTTCTTCTAGTCTACTGTTGATGCTTTCTATTGAGTTCTTTACAGCAGCGATGTCATTTTTCATTTCTTCTTGGTTCTTCTTCATTTCCTCTTGGTTCTTGCTCATATTGTCGAATTTGTCTTCCATTCTTTTCAGCCACCTTATGACCATTTCTCTGAATTCTTTCTCTGGAAGGTTGCTTGCCTCCATTTCGTTTACTTCCTTTTCTGGTGATGCCTGCTTTTCTTTCATATGCGGGCTGTGTCTTTGTCTCCCCATGGTCTCTCTTCTCTGGGTGTCTGGTTATGTAGTTCTCTCTCTCCTGCGTTGATTTAAAGGCACAAAATACAGCACTACCAGGTACAACTCACAAGGCACTTTCCGTGGTGGAGTGTAGAGCTCCTCTGAACCCGTGTGTTTGCGCCAATTGGGGAGCGTTGTTCTGGGGCTTGCAGCTTTTCCGTGGGTGCCGCAGTTGTGGATTCTTAGGCTTCCAATCAGCTCCACTTTCCGGATCAAGATGGCGCAGACTCCGCGTCCAAGCCCGCCGCTCTGGGAGGGGACCCAGCCGCAGTTGGTGTTGCCAGGTCAGGGGAACCCCGTCTAGCAGTCCCCCACCTTCTTCTGGAGTTCAGCTGTCTCTCAACTTGCCAACAAACACTCCTTGTGCTACCCTCAGCTATTCTTTCTTTCTGCTCCGGGACAAGGGTGGGAACACGTCTGTCTATTCCGCCGCCATTATTCCCTCCTCCCCAACACCCTTTCTTGATAAAACCCTCAGCAAAGTGTTAATAGAGGGATCATACCTCAACATAATAAAAGCCATCTATGACAAACCTACAGCCAGCATCACACTCAATGGGCAAAAACTAAAACCATTTTCCCTAAGAACAGGAACAAGACAGGGATGCACACTTTCAGCACTCCTGTTTGACATAGTACTGGAAGTGCTAGCCATAGCAATCAGACAAGAAGAAGAAATAAAAGGCATCCAAATTGGAAAAGAAGTAAAACTGTCCATATTTGCAGATGACATGATATTGTACATAGAAAGCCTAAAGACTCCATCAAAACACTTCTAGAACTAATAAATGAATTTGGCAATGTAGCAAGATACAAAATTAGCACCCAGAAATATATGGCTTTTTTATACACCAATAATGAACTCACAGAAAGATAAACTAAAAAAAACAATCCCATTTACCATTGCAACAAAAAAATTAAGATACCTAGGAATAAACTTAACCAAGGAGGTAAAAGACCTGTACTCAGAAAACTACAGCACACTGAAAAAAGAGATAGAGGAAGACATAAACAGATGGAAGAACATACCATGTTCATGGATTGGTAGAATCAACATCATTAAAATGTCCATACTACCCAAAACAATCTATAGATTCAATGCACTCCCCATTAAAATACCAATGGTATATTTCACAAAACTAGAATGAACTCTCCAAAAATTCATCTGGAGTAAAAAAAGACCCCAAATAGCTGCATCAATCCTGAGAAAGAAGAACAAAGTAGGAGGGATCACAATACCAGATATCAAGCTATACCACAAAACCACTGTTCTCCAAACTGCCTGGTACTGGCACAAGAACAGACATATAGACCAATGGAACAGAACAGAGAACCCAGAAATCGACCCAAACCACTATGCTCAATTAATACTTGACAAAGGAGGCAAGAGCATACAATGGAGTCAAGACAGTCTCTTCAATAAATGGTGTTGGGAAAACTGGACAGATACATGCAAAAAAATGAAACCAGACCACCAACTTACACCATACACAAAAATAAACACAAAATGGATAAAGGACTTAAATGTAAGATGGGACACCATAAAAATCTTAGAGGAATCCACAGGCAGCAAAATCTCAGACATATGTCGAAGCAATATCTTCACCGATACAGCTCCTAGGGCAATGGTAACTAAAGAGAAAATAAACAAATGGGACTACATCAAAATAAAAAGCTTCTGCACAGCAAAAGAAATCATCAACAAAACAACAAGAAAGCCCACTGCATGGGAGAACATATTTGCAAATGTTATCTCTGATAAGGGTTTAATCTCCAGCATTTACAGGGAACTCTTACAACTTAACAAAAGGAAGATAAACAACCCAATCAAAAAATGGGCAACAGAACTAAATAGATACTTTTCGAAAGAGGACATAAGGAAGGCCAAGAGACTATGAAAACATATTCAAAGTCACTAATCATTTGAGAGATGCAAATCAAAATGACAATGAGGTACCATCTCATACCTGTCAGAATGGCTATCATCAACAAATCAACAAATGACAAGTGTTGGGGATGATGCAGAGAAAAAGGAACCTTTGTGCACTGCTGGTGGGAATGCAGACTGCTGCAGCCACTGTGGAGAACAGTATGGAGTTTCCTCAAAAAACAAAAAATGGAACTCCCATTTGACCCTGTAATCCCACTTCTAGGAATATATCTCAAGAAACTAGAAACACCAATCAGAAAGGATATATGCACCCCTATGTTCATAGCAGCACAATTCAACATAACTAAGATTTGGAAACAGCCCTAAGTGCCCATCAGCAGATGAGTGGATTAAAAAACTGTGGTACATCTACACAATGGAATACTACACTGCTGTAAAAAGAAAGGAACTCCTACCATTTGCAACTGCATGGATGGACCTGAAGAGCATTATGCTAAGTGAAATAAGTCAGTTAGAGAAAGATAAATATCACATGATCTCACTCATTTGTGGAATATAATGAACAACATAAACTGATGAACAAAAACAGATCCAGAGACAGAGTAGCATCAAACAAATGGTCAAAGCTCAGACGGAAGGTAGGAGAGGGTGGGGGACAGGGGGAGGGACTTATATGCATGCATATAAGCATAACCAGTTTACACATACACCTTGGGGAGGGGGTGAGGGCATGAGCTAGGGATTAGGGGGGCAATGGGGGAATAAACACATATATGTAATACCTTAATCAATAAAGAAAGAAAAAAAATGGACCCCTGGCCGGTGGTGGGCTTGGGCTAGAGGGGTCAATGGGAAGGGAGATGGGCATATAATGTTTTAAACAATAAAAATTGTTAAAAATTAGTTAACTTTCAAAAATGGAGTCATGGCCACTGCCTCTGAGTGGATAGAGTGTTGGCCTGGGAACCAAAGGGTCTCGGGTTCGATGCCGGTCAAGGGCACGTACCTGGGTTGCAAGCTCCTTTCTGGCCCCTGGCCTTCTCAAGGCACATGCAGGAATCAACCAATTGATGTGTTTCTCTCACATCAATAGTTTTTCTCTCCCCCCCGCTCCCTTCCACTCTCTGAAAAGCAATGGAAAAAATATCCTTGGGTGAGGATAAAAGAAGATTAAAAAAGGAATATTTTGCTCTTGGAATCAAAATTCTGGTTAGAAAGGTGAGGCACCAAGTCGTCCTTGGGGGCAGGTGAGCACCTCCCTTCTGGGAGGAGAGTGGCCACCTGTGTCATCCTCCCACCACCCCAGGCAGGTGAGGACAGGTGGACACAGGAATCTGGGACTGTGGTCACTTGTTCCTTCTGGGAAGGCGGCCACCACCACTTGGAAAGTGCAATCACGTTGGGGAGTGGTGGGGCATGGGCAGGTCAAACACCACAAAGCCTTACTTCCTTTTCCTTTTCATTTTTATTATTATTTTAAAATATATTTTTATTTACTTCAGAGAGGAAAGGTGGAGAGGGAAATAGAAACATCAATGATGAGAGAGAATCCTCCATCGGTTGCCTCCTGCCCGCCCCCTACTGGGGATCCAGGCAGTAGCCCAGGAATCCAACCGTGACCTCTTGGTTCATAGGTCGATGCTCAACCAATGAGCAACACTGGCAGGGCTTTCTTTCTTTCTTTTTTTTTTTTTAAAAAAATAAGATTCCTTTATTTAGTTAGTTTGTTAATCCTCACCCAAGGATATTTTTTCCCACTTATTTTTAGAGATTGTGGAAGGTGGGGGGAGAGAGAGAGAGCCAATAGAGACACATGATTAGTTGCCTCTTGCAGGAGGGATTGAACTTGCAACTGAGATCTATGCCCTTAATGAGAATCAAACCTGAGACCCTTCAGTCTGTAAGCTGATGCTCTATCCACTGAGCCACATGGGCTAGGGCCCCTCCTACCATGTTTAGTTAACACTGTGGAGGCCCCAGCACAGCATGCAGGCAGCCAGGGTCCTGCCAGGTGAACCAACAGACCTGGGTGTTGTCTGTGTTGCCAGGATGAGGGGAACTAGGATGGAGAGGCCCCCAGAAGGGCAGCCCCAGGTGCCAGGGTACAGGGTGCATGGGGAGCTGGGCTGGAACCTCTCTCCAGAGACTTAATGAGGAAGAACCACCCAGACCCCCTCTCCTGCAGGCTGATGCTGGGCCTGGCTGTGGAGGACCCACCTGAAGCCAGGTGCTCATGCCCCCTGAAGGCTGAGGGAAACACAAACCTAAATTAGGGAAAAGTCCGTTTTCCCAGGTGCCAGGAAGACACAGGGACTTCCTCCCTCCTTTCCCTCTAAAATGCATGTAGGGTTCAATGTCAGTTTAAAAGCTCACTTGAGCACCTCCCCAGCTTTATGCCCCAGGGTGTTTTCTGGGGACTTTGGAACCATCTCTAAAGTGTGACCACTAGGGGGCACCCCTCTCCCCTCTTCTATGGGAGGAAGGGGGCAGCCAGAATTCAGGGGGCTCCTGGCTCCCAGGCTCAAACCTACTTCCTGTCCTAAAGAGGCAGGAGATTTCATGTTCCTTGGGACCAGGTCAATGAGCAAACACATGAGGCCCCTCCAGTCACCAGGGGATTTAGGGTGAACTCTGGGTGACCAGTGGTGCTGCCCAGTTCCTCCTTGAGGCTGCACCTCTGGGAAAGCTGTGTTTCTGTGGATGGTTTCCCACAAGAGCTCAGTTCTGTCCCCTTACCTGCTGCTTTGCCAGCCCCACACGGGCAACACCACTGCAGTTATAAGTCTCAAATAGATACATTTCTGTGTATTGACCAATGATTTTGAAGTCGATTTGTTCGATTTTTTTTCATAGATAACTATGTCACCTGCAAGTAGGGACACCTTGTATCTCTGTTCACATATGAATGTCTCTATGCATCTTTCTTGTCTTATCACGCTTGTTAAAACGTCAAAGACAATGTTGAATAAAAGTGGTAAGAGTGGACCTTCTTGACTTTGTCCCAGTTTGAGGGGGAATCATTTAACTTCCCACAATAGAGTATGATAGTAGTTACAGGAGTCCCATTATCAGATTGAGGAAGGGATCCTTCACCCCAAGTTCCCTAAGTGTGTTTATCATGAATGGATGCTGTGCTTTGCCACATACTTTTCTGTATCAATTTTTATGACCATGTGAATTTGCTTCTTTACACAGTTGACCTGTTGGATTACATTGGTTGATTTGAAAATATTGAATCAGCTTTGAGTTGTTGGGATAATTCCTGCTTTGTCATGGTGTAGTATCATTTTCTTATATTGCTGGTAGGATTGGCTAATCTTCTGTTGAGGATTTTAGTAAATATGTTAACAAGAGATATTGGTCAGTAGTTTACTGTTTCTTTGTACTGACTGCACAAAGAACGCCGGTCTCATAAGAATGCATTGGGGAACGTGTTCATATCTCCTAATTAACTTCTGATATTGGCCATTTGTCTCTTGTCAGTCTTGTTAGCATTGAGTTAGTTTTGTTGATTTTTTTCAAAGATTCAGCTGATGGCATCATTCATTTTTCTTTATAATTTTTCTGTTTTGATTTCATTAATCTCTGCTCATCTTTATTTTTCCTTCCTTCTGCTTGATTTTAGGTGATTTTGATCTTCCTTTTCCAATTTCTTTTTTTATTGAATCTTTCCTGTTGAGAGTATTACTAATATTCCCCCTTTTCCACCATATCACCCCTCCACCCCAGTCCTGCCTCATCTCAGGCTTTCATCACTCTCCTATCTGTGTCCATAGGTAATGCATATGCATTTGGTTAATCTCTTTCCACCCTCCCCATCCTCCTCACTCTGAGATTCGTCAGTCTGTTTTATGTTTCCATGCCTCAGGTTCTATTTTATTCATCAGTTTATTTTGTTCATCAGATACTATGTTCAATTATTTTGGTTTTCAGATTCAATTGTTGATAGATATATATTTATTGCCATTATTTTTTCATATTTCATTTTTTGTTTTTTTTTTAAAATATTTTTATTGATTTTAGAGAGGAAGGGAGAGGGAGCGAGAGATAGAAACATCAGTGATGACAGAGATTCACTGATCAGCCACCTTCTGCATGCCCCCTATTGGGGACTGAACCCACAACCTTGGCATATACTCACGACTGGGATTGAACCTGGAACCCTTCATTCAGGAGGCCAATGCTCTATCAACTGAGCCAAACTGGCTAGGGCTTTCTTCACATTTTTTCCTCCTCCTCCTCCTCCTCATTCTCATTCTCATTCTCATTCTCATTCTTATTCTTATTCTTATTCTTATTCCATTTCCTCCTCCTCCTCTTCCTCCTCCTCCTCCTTCTCCTTCTCTTCCTCCTTCTTTTCCTCCTGGATGTGTGGAGTTGTAATCTGTCTTGTCTGAAGCTGTCCACCAGGTGCACTGGCTCTAGGGCCTCCTGGCAGGTGCAAAGTCAGTCACTGTCTGGGACCACCAAGCAGGAGCTACAGGGGGATCTGCAGATGGCTGCTACTTGTATTGAGCTTGGAAGTGCCCAGGCAAGTACAAGTTGTGAAGCATGGCAGACTGGCTCTAGTGCTGGGTCTTGGGCCTCTTATTGATAGGTTTGGGGCACACTGATGCCAGCTGCTGCTTGTTTGAGAGATTTTAGGAGAGTCTGAAACCTGAGCCAGGGCAAGCTATTTATATGGAAAGGCTACTGGAATCATTTTAGGTGGGGCTGCAATTTGGCTGGGGCATGTTCTCAGGGAATCACCAGTGCAGAGAAAACTGTGTGAGGCACACTGATGGAACCTCAGATATGGTTTTGAGGCAGCTATGCAATGGGGGAGGTCCCAGCACAGAAACAAGGACTCCTGTGAGCAGCTCTGCATGGAAAAAAGCCACCTCAAGTTCCTGCTCTAATGTCAGACAAATCACTTCTTCACTGTATGTCTCAGGATCCCCCAATTCCACCACCTATGGCTGGAGCTCAGAGGAAGCAAGACCCTGTAAATTCCTGTGCTTAGCCCTTTAAGAGAAACAGCCTGGGTCTCCAGCGGCCTCCATGTCACTCAAAGACAATTTTTTTCCTGGTTTTTACAACCTAAAGTTCTGAGGACTTCTGTTTCCAGCTCTGGAAACCTTGGTTTTGGGTCTGGTGTGGGGCTGGGACCCTTTGCTTCTTACAGGGGCCTCCACAGTGGAGATATCCCTCCTGATTAAGCACACACCACATGTGAGTGTCAGACTAGCCTCTTCCCCACCTTCGGCCTTCCTACGGTACTAGTCTCCATGTGCTTTCTTCTTTACCTCCATAGTCCAGAATGATGGTTGTTGTATATTTTAGTTTTACATTCCATGTGGTTGTGGAAGGCAGCAAGAACATGCTTTTACCTATGCCTCCAAATTGGTTCTCACCCTTTTCCAATTTTTTAAACAGGAGGCTTATATTATTGATTTAAAGATCTTTATTCTATTCTAATATGTAAACATTTAATGCTAACCATTTCCCTCTAAGCACTGCTCTAGCTGCATCTCAGAAAATTTGATACTTTGTAATTTCATTTTCTTCCAGTTTCGAAATACATTTTCAGTTGGTTTAGAATTTTACATTGATGTTGCTTCAATGCTCCTTCAGCTCTTTAAAGTCATCACCCCATTGTCTTCTGGTTTTGGTAGTTTATCATGTGACCTTTGATGTTTCTATTAATCTTGTTCCTTGACTCATGTGTGGTTTTTTCCTTGCTGCCCTTAGACATTTTATCTTTTTTCATGACTTTGACTTTATTGTGCCTTGATTTAATGTTGTTTATTTTCATTCTTCTTGGGGTACTTTGGTGTCCTTAGATCTCTTTATAGTTTACATCAAATTCTGGAAATCCATTTGCCATATTTTCTTCAAACATTTTACTTGGTGCCCCCTCTCTCTTCTTTCTGGGATTCCAATTACATGTATATATAGATTTGACTGCTTTATTGTCTCTTACATTCCTGACACTTGACTATTTTTTGGAAAATTTGTTTTGTGTTCCATTTTTGGGAGTTTCCATTACACTTCTTTAAGTTCACTTATGTTTAATGGGCAGTGTTAGTCTTACTCCATGTATTATTCATTTTAGATGTTGTTATTTTCTTAACCTCTAGAAATTCAGAATACAGACCATTTCTTCCAGCTCCTTTCTGTGAGATTAAAGCCCTTCTGTGTTTCATCCACCAGAAGCTCCTGACAGAAGACTGTCCCTTTGCTAGCACAGCTGAGGTTATTGGTTGCTGGGGCAGCAATAACGTTTCTCTGGTCACTGCCCAATGACTTTCCCAATGGCCTCCTTAAAATTGCAATGTCTCCTGGAGAGACCAAAGGGAATATTAAGGCCTCCTTCTGACTGATCAATGGGGCAGAGTAAGTAAGTGACTTCCCCTAAGGGGTGGTGTGAAAGGAAATGTAAGGCATAGAGGGGAGAGGCAGTGAGTCCTTGAGGAGAGTGTTTACTCCTGGAGAATAAAGCCACTGACCAGATCTTCAGAGAATATACCCCCCAGGTCCCAGCTCCTGAGCTGGTCCTCATGCTCTGTGTTCCTGAGCGCCTCCTGAGCGACCCCTGCAGCCCAACTCTGCTGCCTCCCTCAGGGAGGTTTGTGTCTGGGCTCACACTGACTTCCCCTCACTGTCTCTCACACAGTAATACACAGATGTGTCCTCGGTGGTCACGAAGCTCAGCTGCAGGGAGAACTGGTTCTTGGACATGTCTCTGGAGATGGAGGTTTGGCTCTTGAGGGAGGGGCTGTAGTTAGTGTTCCCATCACTACATATGCGCCCCATCCACCCCAGCCCCTTCCCAGGGGGCTGGCGGATCCAGCTTCAGCAGGAAGAAGTGGTGATGGAGTAACCAGAGACAGTGCAGGTGAGCGAGAGGGTCTGCGAGGGCTTCACCAATCCCGGGCCCGACTCCTGCAGCTGCACCTGGGACAGGACACCTGGGACAGAGAGAACACAGTGGGTCCTGGGCTCAGATGTAGGGTCCCCATCTCCTCACATCTAAGCCCTGAGTCACTCACATCTGGGAGCTGACAGCAGGAAGAGGAAGAGCCACATGGGAGTCATGTCTTGCAGGTGAGGTCCTCGTCCCCTAGAAAGTATTCT